>NC_056732.1:1029189518-1029194518 GCF_019279795.1 Protopterus annectens | reverse complement strand
ATTTAACATTTGTTGACCGGGAAAATCCGACTAGGTTCCACATATCCTGTTTTCAGCAGAGGCCCGGGGAGAAATGCTCCAGAAGCATGTCTTTAGAATGCAGAATTTAGAATTTTTAGAATTAAATCCTTTGGATAACCCCTCACTGTAAAAAGTTTCTCAATATAAGTTCACTTGCTAAATCTTCCTTTAGGGTGGTCATAAGGACTGCCCTCACCATCTGCCCTTTCACAATGTTCTTTTTCTGTAAAAACAAAAAAAAAAAAAAAAAAAGTTCACTCAAAAAGTGTAAATAAGAATTTGAGAAATTTTTCTTTACAATATAATTTAGATACGAATCTACTTCTGATTCTGTCCTTTTTAATTTTAACATGCAAAAATGCATTTCCTCAACTCCTGCATTGTGTGTAAAGGTCAGAAACTGGGTTATGTTGTTCATATATGTAATAAAAACTTCAAATCAATTCAACTGGTCCCTTCCAGATAAAAATATAATCCAGGAAATGGAAATATGCCCTATTATTGGTGTACAGTGTAGAGTGAAAAACATGATGTTGTTCCCAGTGTAGTAATATAATCTTAGCAAACACGGGGGCACATGAAGCCCCCATGGCCACCCCATCCATCGGTTTTTAATATTCCCCTTAGAAAAAATAGTTATTATTGGGAAGAAGTTACATATTTTCAACAATTAATCTAAAATGCAGTTGGGATAGAAACTGAAAATCAATAAGAACTTCTTCAAATCAGGATAAGCCAGTATTATGGGGCATTACACTAAAAAAGATAAAAACACTGAAAAACGCAGAGCAGGCAAACCATTAGTAATATGCAAAAACTAAAATAAAACTGTCATAAGAAGTATGGCATTAAAAACATGCAATTTATTTCATAAAACAAGGTAAGCACTTTCACCACCTTCCTGGTGGCTTCCTCAGTTAATAATAATAGTAGCAGCACAATATTAGACTTAAATACACATTAATATACTCACATTACACAGATTAGTTACACTTGTTGCTTGTAATATCACTTCATATCTTCCTGGTTAATCAAGCGCATGCTCCCTTATACAACACATGACATCCAGCTATCAAGCCTCAAACTTTTTAAAGAAAACAGCCTAATAAACTAGCAGACATAATAATGTACTAAAAAGATTGCATCCAACTAGAAAATATATACATACATGTTTGCAAATAAAAACTTCATACAATAATAAAAATAATATAAAATAAAAACATATGTAGCACCTAAACAAATAATGTAATACAATACATAATGTATAGATACATATATTCATGACTAATCCTAGCTATCTAACACCCTATTTCAATTCCAATATCACCTGTTAACATCTAATCCCACTTCCCCCGAGCATCCAAGATTAGCTTAACTGAAACCTTTGTATTCAGGCCATATATCCTATCTGCCCTGAATCGGAGGATCCAAAAGGTTTCAGTTAAGCCAATCTTGGATGCTCGGGGCGGGGGGGGTTAGAAGTTAACAGGTGATACTGGGTGTGTCAGTGATCTTAGCCCTTTGTGACGGAATGAAGGTGAATCCTCTATTTAGCAACTTTAAATGTGCCTTGGAAAATCTCTGCTAGTGAGACTGAAAACTGCATTAGAAACCATATGCTTTCTTTCATTTAAAATTGGCTCTTCGAGTTCCTTGTCATTATTGGTCTTCCTGTGAACGAAGATCTCCATTGTCCTCTGCCTCTCCTTTTCCCTCTCCCTCTGTCTCTCATGCCTGTTGTGGATGTAGTCACAGTGCTCATATGGATCGCTTGTTTTTGCAATAAAAAAGGAAGCTGTATTTCTGTAGAACTAGCCCTTAATACATTATTTTGTGAAAATTCAGAAAGGAGTGGAGTGTGAGAAGAATTGGCATCATTCTGTTGAGGTGTAGACATGATGTCAGGACATTCCTGTTGAAAAGGAAAGTAAATGGAGGGAGGTGTTGGTGTCACAGTTTGTCCTACTTGACTTGTCAGCTTCTCATTTTTATGATAAAATCTGTTACGTTTTCGTTGGCTAGTCTGTATGGGCTCTGGCTTCGATACTGTTTTAAATCATGATCTAACTTCAGGCTTTTTCCGTGGACCAAGGTGTTTATGTGCCTTATAACTTTAGGAGATATACTGTCAAAAAGGTATCTGAATAATCCAAAGTCAGGGTTGTTAAAAATAGTGTTGTGTTAAGTCTTCAATTTCTTTTTTAATAATGTTCATCCTTTCTGGGTTGTGTCCTATTAAAATATTGAGAGCTGCCACTCCACAATCACTGTACAAATTAACCAAATTTTTATAAATTTTAGAATCTCTGGTAATACCATTGGGAAATTTATAAAATCCGAGGCCATGAGGAACAATATGATGTATGCAGGAGTGCAGAAAAAAATTGTCATACTCAATGTTTTTAAATAAAAACTTGCGTTCCGGTTCGAAGATGAACAACTTGCAGTGAGGGTTATTGAACTGAATCTGGTTTGGTTCTTCTCTTTCGCCCATCGTTTTCTGTCTCCTGTTACCTTGTAAAAAAGGATTATGAGCCTCCTCACTATATAAAAAATGCAAAATTTCTCTTGTAAATGGTATTTGTGCTGTAGGCTCAGGAACTAGTCTACGAAGAACAGTTTGATCTGCACTCTGTTCAAGGGATTGATTTTGTAGTAATAGTGGATCCGTTTCCTGGAATGTCTCTAAAATATCACGTTGACTGACAGATTATAGTGAAGAAATAGGACATGTACCTCTCATTAGGATCGGTGTGAACTCCTTAGAATTGACTTGAAGACTGTTACATATATATATATATATATACATATATATATATATATATATATATATATATATATATATACATACACACGTGTGTATACATACACACACATATATATATATATATATATATATATATATATATATATATATATATATATAGTGTGTGTGTATACATATATATATATATATATTTATATATATATATATATATATATATATATATATACATATATATATATATATATATATATATACACACACACACTATATAGCCCACACACACTGGTACTGACTGCCAAAAGGTTAGAGTACACTGTAACCATGAGTAAAACCTTTTGATCTGCACCAGGAGGAAATAATGACTCCACTACGACCCCAAATTTTACAAAGCTTAATTCAAGAAAAATATCATAAGGTATTTTTACTGAGTGCTTCTCATTCATTAGGTAGTTTTTACATGGTTGAACAACTTCAGAACTACAATTCTTAACTTGCAAGTTCATGCATTTAAGGCTTCTTTTCTCTGGCTATTGGGGGAGGGTTAGCTCTGATTTATCTGATCTATTTTAGTAAGCATTTTTACATTTAGGTTCTCCATTCAAGCCTGGAGTTTTCTTCACCAACTAAGTTCTCTGACATCCAGTTGGTATCACACGTGGGGGATAGTGACTTTGTCCAGGATTATGAAGAGGAATTTAGTGCTGAAACTTTGGGCTGGTATATATTTGTGTTTTGCTAGAGCATTTTTAGTATCTTGGTTTCCTAATGGCTTGGGTAGTGTTCCTTGATTCATTTGCTTTTTGTTTTCATATTTGCCTTTGCTCTACCCATAGTGAGGCTCCACATTAACTCACAGACTGCTATGTACACACTACAGTCTGTAGTGTTACCAGTCGAATGTTTGCTGGAAGGTGAAAAATCTGCCTCTAAAAGATTTTTAGGGTTGAAGTGTTCCCTTGGCTAGTAAATGGCAGCAGATGCATTTCACCGTGGCTGTACATGGTTGGAGGCCTCCTGAGCATTTTCAGTGGTGAGGTGGTTGTGGGGGGGGGGGGCTGTCAGCCGAGCACAGCCTTAAGAGATAGTGTTCTCTTGTAGCTGAAGGGCTGGGATGGTGCCAGTGCTTCTTGCAATTTGTAGCTGCTTTTTAATGATCTCCCAGTTGTTTCTCCAGTGTAGTTCTGATGGATTCTGACTACAGGGAGATTGGGGATTCTGGTGCTTTGTCTTTGAGGCTGTGTTTCTCTGTGTTATGTAACCCATATCCTAATATTGGGGCCCGGTATCTGAGGAGTGTTAGAGATCTCCCCTCTGGATATTACTGATCAGTTCCAAGGGGTACTGCTTGTCAATGAAGAGCTTGGCTATTAAATTGGCATTCTTGTATGAATGTTTCCTCTTTACAGGAGGACCATGCTTAAGCACCCAGCCCAAATTGCCCTTTACCTATGTTCTCCTTCATGAAGAAGGGCTGTTGGCTGGGTGTAGTCAGTGGTAGTTGCAGAAAGTCTGTTGTTTCCTGTATAATATGCGCTGGAGGAACATTTTTGAGATCGGGTCTAGGGACAGCCGGCGTGACATCCAGTAATATAATATATATGCAACATCCTAAAATCCTTAACTGGTACCCTTTAAAAACTCTACCTCAACAATGCAATCACTTCAATACTACCTTTCTAAATCTTCTAGATACTACTCCTTAATAACAAAAGAATAAAAAGAAATCAGCCTGGTTAACAAAATAACAAACATGACTTAGAGACAAAGCCTGGACACAATATCACAGGACAAATCCTCATCTACCCTTAATGAATACAAAACCTTACTCAGTTAAAAAGCTTATCTATGCAGACCGCTACTTCTCCCAACTTCAAAGCAAACAACTAACCCTCAAATGTTCTGGAAAGGATAAACACCCTCCTAAAACCTGGTACTAAGAAAACAATACCCTGCCCAAATACACAAGACACTGATCTTGCCACACAATTCAACTCTTTTCATAGATTCTATTTCCAAACTTATCTTCAAATAACAACAACCAACTACTTCCACTTCTCCTCACCCAACTCCCTCTTCTTCTGATCCCACCCTCTCAACCCAGCCTTCATCATTAAAATGATTCCTACTTCCACCATAAAACTCCTACAGAAACTAACCATGCACCAATGCCTGATAACATTCCCTCATACTTCCTCAGCATAGCTGCTGAAGC
>NC_056732.1:1029039518-1029184518 GCF_019279795.1 Protopterus annectens | reverse complement strand
GGAACATGCTGGAGGGACAGGTTCATAACTCACAGACTGCCCATACTCTGGAATAGACTTCCCATACATGTCAAGTAGAGCACCTCAATGGCCCTCTTCAAGAGAAAACTTGAGTAGGTGGGAAATAGAAAGTTCTCCCCGATGATCACTCCAGTGGCTCTACTTGATAGAGGCACTGGGAACTAACATTGGACGGCACGATGCCAGGGCACTTCTATGGGCTAGGCTTGTAAAGGCTCCAGGGCCATTAGCCTAGTACACAACTATGAACCTAAATAAGTAATGGAGATAAAAGCAAAATAGTGAAATACTGCAAAATATTCAGTAAATCAGTGTAGCCAACGTAAAGTACACTTCAAATTAAGGTTGTCATTTAAACCCAGGGCAGAGTCGGATTCCAGAAGAAGCTGCCTTCTTAGTTCCTTAACTTCCAAAAGTGTGGCATAGTCTCCAAGAAAGCTATCCACTTGTTCCAGAACTAGAAATAGTATTTTGGAGAACCATAGCAAATCGCAGCATGTCTTGCCAAAGCATTGCTGAATTTACTAGCTCGAATAGCACCATAGTGCTCTTTAATGCGCGCTGAAAGTTTGCGGCAATTCTTTCCAACATAAAAGAAATGGCAAGCATCACAGACACCTGCATACACAACATTTTTGCTTAGTCAAAATTGCTGGAAAACTTAACAGTGAAGTTAATGTGCTGAAAGGTAAATGAGGTGCCTTGGTACACATATTGACATGAGACAGTGGCCACACGGAGACATTCCAGCAGGGTCTGATGTATTTCTAAGGCACTCGAAAAGAAAGGGAGAATCTGTTTTCAAAAGCAGTGCATAAAGATTTTGTCTTTCTATATGGGATTATTGGCCAACTCCCAAGGACTGTAGAAATAGAATTCCAACTAGAAATAATATTCCAATTCTTAGTGACAATATCCCTGATGTAGCGCATATCACTGCTGATCGGGATGGGAAAACTCAGTGTTCTGTCACTGTTTGAAAAGAGGTTCTTTAGTATTGGGAGTAAAACCATACAGTAAAGTAGGTCGGAACCTGGTATATCTCGCTGATGAGTCCTCAGAGAAAACATCAATCTAGTTCCTCTGTAATATCTTTGAAGGAATAGTTGTGTTAAGAAAGCAGCTTCCTTAAGAAATAGTTTTATCACTGATTATCCTAGAAAGACTAACTGTCTCTTCAACAAATTTTTTTTCTTATAAAAGAGGTGTTGACTCATGAAATCTAAGAAATTATTTCTGTAGGTCTCCTTTCTGAAAATATTAGAAACCAAACAATGCTTAGATAAGTTAATGGAAACAGTGGTGTCCAGAAAAGATATTGTGTGTCCCCATCCTGACTTAATAGATGTCAAGAATCCCAAGGTGTCACTCAGGGACTGAATGAACAAGTCCAGTTGTGGTAAAGAGCCAGTCCAAGCAAAAAAGGCATCTATAAATCGATGGTAAAGACGCATGAACTCATAGCGTGGTAAAAAAAAATCAGGGTTTCCAACTCCCATGGAGCAAGAACAAGATTAGTGTAGGATGGGGCCATCTTCGACCCCATAGCAGCACCCTTTACTTGAAAAATCCTTCCATTAAAATGGAAGAAATTGTACAGTGTACTGCATTAATAAGAATGTTTAAAAGTCTGAATTCTGCTGTCATGAAAGTTTGCATATTTACATAAGTACAAAGAAACATTATGTTTGCCTTCTTAATGTGGTATATTTGTATACAAAGACACAATGTCCAAAGTGACAAAGATAGTGTGCAACATCAAGCTTAGCAACAAATAACTCATTTAAAAAGCCCCAGGAATTTCATATGTAAAAAGGTGTGTTTTGCACAATTGAGTTCAAAACAAAGTCTAAATATTCAGAAATGCATTTAGTCTTAGTGCGCTTACTAGATATAATGTGATGGAAAGGAGGATTGTGGACATTTTTATGGATTTTCGGGATACCAAAGCATTTCACCAAACTCTTCAAGAGAAATATGTTGGTCACTTTTTAGTGTTTGTAGGGTCTTATCAATCCTCAAAAAACCTTTGGTGCATATTTAGGTGAAACTGATTTATAGTATTCACTGTTTAAATCCGATTCGATGATCCTGACAAGTCAGTGTGAAGTTGTTCAATTTCGCCATTCATTCTCTACTGATGGGTTTGGAGCCGATCCCTCGGCTCCGATACGGCCAATTGCAAAGCTTGAGGTCTTCAAATAGCTCGAGGCCAAGTCCCTATCCCATGGTGCACCTTGAATTACCTCAGATCTAGTTTGCCACTGCAATAGATCGGAGGTTCTGAATTTAGTTTGGGCCAGTAAACTTTTTTTTTTCTAATTCTTTAGTCTAAAATTTAGATAGTTGTATTTAGATAGTTTTACAAAGCTCTTGTAGCTTTATTGTGTATATTTTTGCTATTTAGTCCCTTTCCCTTAGTGTGTGATAAAGCCTTTTAGTGGCTTCTTGCTTTAGGCCTAGTTTAAAAGTTTCGTGCTAGTTTAGTTATGCGCTTAGGGACTTTTGTCTCATTGTTTGATATAAAGATTTAGTGTTTGAACAATAATTGTCAGTCTTAGATATTGTTTAGGATATTTCGTGTGCGTTATCTTAGCAGCTATCTTCTTTTTTGCATAGTCTGCTCATTTTGTGTGTTAGAAAATTGTGTGACCGTAAAGGCTTTTACTGTCTCATATATATATATATATATATATATATATATATATATATATATATATATATAAACTTGCTTTTCATCTGTGTGTGCGCACGTGATTTAGCTTGTTTTTTAAGGCTTCTTGTAGTCAATTACTGCCAAATTTGACTAGTGTGACAGTAATTTTTTCTCAATGGCTGATCAAGACAAGCACCCCAAGTCTGTATTTAAAATGTGCCCAAAGTGTGGCCAAAAGATGTCTGTAACAGACAGCCATGTTAACTGTGTGTACTGCCTAGGAGCTCTGCATTCAGGAAAGGAAGAGAAAATTAATTGATAGAGGGTTGTTGAAACAGTCATTTCAGGATGCTTTGAAGTGACCACGATGGATCCAGCCAAGACTTCGGACATGAGGAAATTGAAAAAGTCTTTGACTTCAGCTCCACTGTCTTTGGAGCCGACAGTCTTTAACTTTTAGAGCCGGTCCCCAGTCTTGGAACTGGTGTCTGAAGTGCCTGAGTCCACTGCTCTAGTCGGTACCACCTTCGGAACGCTCCCCTCAATCATCTATCAGCCTGTCAGATCTGGATGTGGATTGTGTGGTGCAAAAGTTGTTGTTGGCACCGGCCTTAGCAAAAATGTTATCGGCTTCGACCCAAATGGCTTCGGAGCCAAAGACCCTTGCTAGGTTACAGCGAGATCTCCTTAATGAGCTAGGAGATGCTCTTCAGGGTACAGTAGCTGCAAGAGCTTCCAAAAAAGTTGCCGCCCATTTTGGACCTCAGCAGACTGAACCAATACGTAAAGAAAGAGATGATGTTCTTCATGTTTCAATGTTCCAGTTATCACATTTGAGTTATCTGCCTGCAGGTAGCCCTCAGCCAGTCTGAATATACCAGTCTTCGGATTTCTGCGTCGTCAGCTGTCTCCTCTTCCATGACGTCAAGGGTATAAAATATGCAGCCAAAGCCATTACATAAGTCTTCCTTGCCATGCGGTGCCCGAAACAGAAGCAGTTTGCAAGCGCCAGTCGTCCTACTCCTGAAATTTTCATTTTCGAGTTTCAGAGCCAAAGTCTTCAAAAAAGATAAGTACCCCATTGGGGATACTTTTTCTTGCTTCAACTGATGTCAGTAAAAGTTAACAATTGTCTTACCTGTGGAAAGCAAATACCTCATAGAGATTTTCATTCATACTGCATCCCCTGTTTAGGCCCAGACCACGACGTCCCTCGTCTGTTTTGTGCCTTGTTCAACCCACGAACTATTCATCGTCGGGCTATCTTTACAGCCAATTACTTTCGTACTCTGTATCAGTACTCAGAAATGCCTTTGTTAAGCAATTTGAATACCGATCTTCTGAAAAAACGTAATGATAAAGACAGAGACAGACTGCATAGGTCCCAAACTGCCGATGACGCTTCCTTTAAGCTAGTTGCCAGTACTTAATGAGATGCTTTTGCAGCCCCTGATACCTGCTACTTCAGATTCGCAGGCCTCTACTGAGACCCATTCATAGTCCGGTATGCCACGAGATGCTTGTTCGACTATGGAACCTGTGGATGTCTCTACTTTGCATGGGTCCGGAGCCACTGTGCAGGCACCGGCTTCTGAGGGTGTATTCCGACCTACAGACTTGCATTTTAAATCAACGCCATCGTTTTCATCCAGGCCTAAAACTCGCACCACGTCTAGAAAACAGAAGACCAAACCACAGGCCCAGGCCCATATGGCTGAAGACCTTATTACCTTAATTAGGGGAAGCCAGCCTTCCCCGTCTGAGAGACCTAGAACTGATTTTCTTTCTGATTCTTCTGATCAGGAATCTGATATTTCTGCTCCTGATTACCAGGATTTGCCCTTTTCTACTTATGAGAATTCTGATGCAGAGGATTCCATTCCCTCTGCTTCCCCTCCAGATTTTTCTTTCGGTGAAACCTTGCACACTCTTAGGGAGCATTTCCGCTGGGAAAGCCAGGATTACTTGGACTCCAAATAGAGGCTTACGGAATTCTTACTTCTACCTCAACACAGGCCTTTAGCTATCCCTCCTGTTCTTGACATTGTAGATGATGCCTTCCTGGAATCTTGCCTTTCCCCAGACACTTTCCCTCCAGCTCCCAGAAAACCTGACGGGTATTAGAGTACCTGACTCTCACAAGTTCCTCTTAAAGAATCCTTCTGCAGATCCAGAGACCATTTCCCAAGGACCAAAAGGCATTAAGGCTACTGCTGCTAAAAATCCTACTCCTGGTAGAGATTCTAGAGCCTTAGACAGATGGGGTAAGAAGGTATACATTTCTGCTGCTTTGGCCATTAGGGCTTTAAATTGCCAGTTTCATATGTTAAAGCACCAGCAGCATGTTATAGGGCTACTTAAACAGAAAATTATATTGATTCCTGACTGTACTGAACACAAAGAATTACAGGATTCAATGCATTCTGCAGAACAAGTTGGTAAGCATACTTTGCAATATGGTTCTGATGCTTTAGAAGCATCTTGCAGGGCTGCTGTCACTGGGTCTGTACTTAAGAAGGCATGCTTGGCTTAAGGAACAAAACTTGCCAGATCATGTAAAAGCTAAATTACTGGATGCTCCCTTAAACCAAGACTGCCTTTTTGGCAACAAAGCAGAGGTCGTCCTGAAAAGGATGGAGGAAAAAGCTAAATCTATTCAAACTGGTAAATATTTCTTACAAGTGCAGCCTCCCAGATTCAGTAGGCATTGGCCTTCAAAGAACTGGTCCTTTCCAGTCCCATCTAGGCCTTTTCAGTCCAAACCCAGGAACAGCAGACCACCTAGGCTACAGTCTCAGGCTACACACAGACCTAAGCAGTGGGGGGCTCCCACTTCCAAAGCGGGGAGTAGTAAGCCACCCCCCTACGGAAAAATGGCACAATGACTTAACCTTAACCCTTCCAAGCCCTGCCCTACTACCAGCTCCCTTAGGAGGAAAGCTCGCCCTGCATGCAAAAAACTTGAACTCATTACTCAGGACAAATAGGTTTTGAACATAGTTTCCCAAGGATACAGATTCCACTTCCACACCCTACCAACCCCAAATGGTTGGCCAGACCTACCCCCAAATCAATGGGCGGAGGCCCAACAGCAGGTTCTCTCTCTTCTCAATATCTGGGCTATTCAGCCTGTCCCAGCAGAACAAACGGGACAAGATTTTTATTCAAGACTTTTTCTGGTACCCAGAAAGAGCACTCCTGGCATCCTATCCTGGACCTCTATTCTCAACACCTTTCTGGTAGTTCCAAAATTCAAAATCCTAACTCTGCAACAACTTCTTCCCACGCTAGCCAAGAATGCCTGGCTGGCAACCCTAGACTTGAAGCTTACCTGCACATCCCAATAAGGGAATATTGCAAGAAATACTTACACTTCAGGGCAGGCTCCGTGCACTATCAATTCTCTGCACTTCCCTTTGGCTTATCTACTGCGTCCAGGGTATTCACAGTGTCCAGCTCCAGCCATTGCATTTTACAGGCAGAGAAATATTCAGATTTACCCATACTTGGGCAATTGTCTGATTCAGGCAGAAAGCCAGGACTTGCTATTATAACACCTGGCATTCGTAAAGAAACTTCTAACCTCACTGGGGTACACCATAAATGAAAAGAAATCTCACCTAGCGCTCTGCCAGCAGATTGTATTCCTGGGAGCAAGCTTGAACAAAACTTCCCAGATCTCATTTCTCACTCTGGAGAAAAAAGTTTATTTGACAACCTACTTCAAACTATTGGCCACAAATCCCCAGCTATCTGCAAGGAAAATACTGCAAGCCCTGGGGTTCATGGCCTCTTGCATTTTACTAATTTCATATGCAAGACTGCATATGAGGAAACTCAATTAGTATCTAAAAAGCCTACGGTGTCAACATTCTCAGGACCTGGAAACAATGATTTCTATCATTCCTTGTATCAAGACCAAAGTTCCTTTGGTGGGCAGAGGCATGCTACCACAACAAGGGACAACAGTCACTCTACCCCCTGCCGCCCAAACCCTAACAACAGATGCGTCAGACTATGCATGGGGGGGCTCACATGTCAAGGCAGTGCATTCAGGGCAAATGGATCCCAAGACAGATGCACCTGCATATCAATCAGAAAGAAATGTTCACTGTAGAGAATTCTCTGACAGCCTTCAAAGACTATATTCTTCCAGGACAAATATTGGTAAAGACAGACAACACCACAGTTATGTGGTATATAAACAAGCAAGGGGAACCCACTCGTACCCTCTCTGCAGACTAGCCATGGTTCTGTGTAGCACAGCCTTGAGCTACCAAGTACACCTGCAAGCTCAATTCCTGCCAGGCAAACTAAATTCACTGGCAGACGACTTAAGCAGAAATCTCATGGACCCACACGAATGGAAACTAGAACCCAAAATATTCAACCTCTTGAGGAACAAATGGAGGACACCAGAGGTAGACCTGTTTGCCTCCCCTCAGAACTACCAATTGCACATATTATGCACAAGAACTCCCCACAGCCAAGCTTGGAAAGTAGATGCCCTGTCCTTTTCCTGGGAAAGCCTCACAGTTTATGCCTTTCCCCCTCTGCCTCTTTTCTCAAAGGTTCTACTAAAGATCAAACAGGACAAGCCAAGGACAATACTGATTCCACCAGACTGGTCATGCCAGCAGTGGTAACCCCTCTTGCGCAGTATGACACTGATACAACCATGGCACCTGCCTCAGACCCCTTCCAAGCCGTCCCAGTAGGTGGGTCAGATTCTGCACCCTCAGCTTCAAACCCTGAACCTTGCAGCGTGGCTTATTCCTTGAGCTCTCCCTTAGCATCCCTCAGTACGCAGGTACTGGATGTCATTCAGGAGGCAAGGAGGCCTAGTACTAGAAAATCCTATGCTGAAAAGTGGAAAAGATACTGCTTTTGGAGCCTGGCTCGGGATGGTTACAACGGTGGCCAGCTTACCTCATGTTATACAGTACTTAACAGAAATGCTCCATAGGGGCTTGTCTTTCTCGTCAATTAAAATTCGTTCTTCTGCCATTTCAGCACATTATAATACTGAGCCACCCCTCTTCTCTCACCCCTTGCTAAAGCAATTCCTTAGAGGGGCCAACAATTTAGGACCCCCCAGGAGAGCTCCCACTCCAGCCTGGGACCTTAACTTTGTATTGGAAAAGCTCACTCTCCGCCCCCCCCCCCCCTTTTGAACCAGCTGCTGCAGCAGAGTTGAAATTCCTTTCTTGGAAAACAGCCTTCCTTCTAGCCATCACTTCAGCAAGAAGAGTGTCTGAATTACAGGCCCTCATGGCAGTGGGAACCCTTCATTATCTTCCATGTGGACAGGGTTTCTCTCGGGACTAATCCTTCCTTTATGCCCAAGGTGGTGTGTTCTGTGGTCCTAAATCAGTCCATTCATTTGCTTACTTTTTTCCCTATTCCACAAAACAAAGGTGAACGAATACTGCACTCTCTGGACATGCACAGACAACTTAGGCTTAGTCCTGTCCAGATAGAATCTATCAGAAAATCTGAGCAGCTGCTAGTTAGCTTTGCTGCAGGAGCAGAGAGGAAGGCCATTTCAAAGTAAACCATTTCAAAATGGATAGCCCATTGCATTCATTTCTACTACAAGCACCGTGGAAAACCCACCCCACAGAGGATAAGATCACATTCCACCAGGGCTGCATCTAACTCTGCAGCATTTCTCAGAGGGGTCCCTACCTGGGACATCCTAGAAGCTGCCACCTGGAGCTCTGTACATACCTTCACCAAGCATTACCACGTGCCTATCTTTTCTAAATCCAGAGCTGCTTTTGCCACTGCAGTCTTGCAGGGATTAATAGCTGGCCTTTAATGTTCTTTAATTTCCTTAGCTTTGGGACTCAACCCAAATGTGATGACTGCAACAGTGAAACATGAAGAACATAGTACAGTTGTGTACACTTACCATAAATGTAGACGTTCTAATGTATTCACTGTTGCAGTCCTGGTTACCCTCCCTCCGGCCCCCTGACTTCTCTGGGCTCTAGCTCTCCTTCTGGTTGGTATATTTATTTTTTCTTGTGTATTTGCTTTTTGATGGGGATTTACCATACCATTTAATCGCTTCATGTTGGGGGGCACGTGACATCTGGGGAAGAAAAACTGATGTAATGGCGTCTGCTGCATGTTTTATACTCCTGACAACCTGACATCATGGAAGAGGAGGCAGCATCCAACACAGAAATCTGAAGATTCTTGTATTCAGGCCAGCTTAGGGCTACCTGCAGACAGATAACCCAAATGTGATGACTGCAACAGTGAATACACCCGAACATCTACATTTATGGTAAATGTACACAACTGTAGTTTTCAGATGGTCACGCTTCAGTTTATACTTCCCTTCTTAGGGAAAGACAATTGGATGTGCTCGACAGATTTCAAGGATGTGTACTACCATATAAAAATGGCCAGGCCATCCAGGGATCACCTGCACTCCCAGCTGGGAGCCAATCATTACCAGTTTCGAGCCCTGGCCTTTGGTCTCACTACAGCCCTCAGAATGTTCACCAAATGCGTGGCAGTGATCACGGCTCACCTGAGGCATCTAGAATTCCAGGTGTTTCTGTACCTAGACGATTGGCTCCTTACAGCCACCACCAGGCATCAACTCATTCAGGCCAGGGAGTCCACTCTGCAGTCATCTGGGCGTTAGTCAACTCAAAAATCTGCCTTGTCACCATCACAACATATCTTTTTTTATCGGGGCAGAGTTGGACACCACCACCACACTAAGGCTTCCTATAAAAAGAGTCTCTGTTCTTCGTCAGCATCTCAGCCTCCTCCTGATATCAAACGACAGAGCACCAGCATCAGATGTTCTGAAATTATTAGGCATGATGGCAGCAGGAATTTTAGCCATGTCACTAAGCTCGTATGCACATGCGAATACTACAGTGGCTGCTGTTCACTCAGTGGACTTACCAAGAGCTTCCCATGTCTCACACTATAATGATCACAAATTACTGCATAAAGGACCTTCAGCGGTGGTTGACCTCACTTCATATCATGATAGGACTCCCATTTGTGCCACCCCCTCCAGCGGCCACAGTGACCATGGATGCTTCCCTGATAGAGTGGGGGGGGGGTGTTTTCAGGTAAAGACAGCCCAAGGTACATGAACCGATCAAGAGACTCATCTGCATATCAGTGTCCTGGAGATGAGAGCGGTACTTCTGGCATTGCAGTACTTTCAGGACTTTCTTCCTCTGGGTACGATTGCGATTCAGACAGACATGTCTGTGGTCTAGTATTTAAACAAACAAGGAGGAACCAGATCTTACCCCCTTTGTCGAGAGGCCCTCAGTGTATGGCAGTGGGCTGTTTCCACCCAGCACTTTCTTTTGGCAACGCACATCCTGGGGAAATCCATAGTGATAGCAGGCAAGCTCAGCAGGGCCATCTTGTTGCCCCACAAGTGGTCCGTCAAGAAAGAGCAGACAGGATATTCCACAGGTGGGGCCAGCCTTGCTGTGAACTTTTTGACAGTCACATGAACATGAAATGCAGAAGCTACTTTGACCTGATTCCCCCTCCGGCAAAAGCCCCAAGGGAAGCACTCGTACACGATTGGCCTCCGGGGCTCCTGTATGCATTTCCTCCAATCCCGTTGATACCCAAGGTTCTACAGAAAGCAAATACCCTGGGAAGGACCATCATTCTAATAGTCCCTCATTGGCCTCATCAGATTTGGTTCCCCTTCCTTCAACTTCATCTTTTAGAGGATCCTTGGATTCTGGACCCAGTTCCAGACCTTCTGACGCTTTCGTCGGGGGATCTTCATCCCTCTCTTCAGTCTCTGAAGCTGACAGCTTGGCTTCTCCAGTTCCCATCATAGTCAGGTTCCATAATCTCTCCAATGAGACAAAACAGATCCTTTTATCTTCTCATAAATCTACTAGGAAACCATATCTTAGCAATTGGAAGAAATTTTCTATATGGGCCTCTAAAAATATCAGTCCTTACAAAGCTCCTATGGCCTCCATCTTTCAGTTCTTAACTATGATTTTTAACAAAGGAGCCACAGCAGCAACAGTTCATGTTCAATTGGCTGCTATTTCTAATTTTCATCTTGGATTTGAAGGGTTTTGAATATCATGTCTCTCATGTTATCCAAAGCCTTTCTCAAAGGGACCTTTCATATTAGACCACCTGTGAAATCTCCCTATTCGCCATGGAGTCTAAATTTTATGTCTTCCCGGTTAATTCTTCCTCCTTTTAAACCAGCTTCCTCTTGTGACTTCAAATTTTTATCATGGAAAACCATCTTTTTGGTAGCTATTACATCTGCCCACAGTGTGTCAGAGCTTCGGGCTTTATCCATCAAGCCTCCATATTTGATTTTCATGCTGACAGTCTCACTTGGAACAAACCCCTATTTTTTGCCCACAGTTTGCACTGAAACTAATCTCAGCCATATTATTGGTTTGCCAGTCTTCTTCCTCCAACCATTCAAACAACTTAGAGTATATGCTGCACAAGCTTGATGTTCACAGACAGCTCAGATTTTATTTGGCTAGAATAAGAGATTTCAGAAAATCAGACCAACTTTTTGTTTCATTCTCGGACTCCAGGAAGGGCAGACCAGTGGCAAAAACAACTCTTTCTAAATGGTTATCTGATTGCATCACCTTTGCCTATTCAGCTGCCAATATACCTTTGCAACACAAGATTAAAGCTCACTCGACCAGAGCAGTTTCTACATCATCTGCCTTTTCTGCCAGGCTTCCCATTGATAATATTTGTGCAGCAGCCACTTGGTCAAAACCTCATACCTTTATCACTCATTGCAAAGTTGACAAGGTTTCCAGGAACAGGGCCTCCTTTGCATCCATGGTCCTGAGAAATATACTCCCGTGAGCCACCCGAGGTTGATGGTGCTTGGGACGCTACCCATCAGTAAAGAATGAACGGTGAGATTGAACAACTTCACATAAAGAAGTTATGTACTTACCATAACATTCCATGCAAGTTGTTCATCTCTCCTTCATTCTTACGTCCCTCCCTCCTACCCCCTCCTGGGCTGATAGATGACTGAGATGCTGGATCCATCCTGGTTACTCAGTCCTTCTATACCTTTCTCTAGGGAATGAAAGAATGACATATGGAATTATTATATGCAGCAAACAAGATCTGAGGTAATTCCAGGTACATCATGGGATACGGAGTTTGCCTCGAGCTATTTGAAGACCTCGAGCTTTGCAATTGGCCATAATCAGAGCTGAGAGATCGGCTCCGAACCCATCAGTAAAGAATGATGGCAAGATGAACAACACACATGGAACGTTATGGTAAGTACATAGCTTATGTTCTGTAGTCCTATCTCACCTTCATTCTTGCATATGGGATCGGAGCCGATCCTCAGCTCCAACTCGACCTATTTACAAGCTGGAAGACTTCTAGTTGGCTCGTGGCTAGGTAGGTATCCCTTGGTGCACAAGTACAATCCCCAGATCTCGTTTGCTGCGTCAACGAGTTTGGTTTTGCTTCTCTCTGGCTCTGGCTAAGTGATTGCATTTATTTCCACTTTTACAAAAATTTCTTGGCTATTTAGTTTAAAATAGTTTAATATAGTTAAAACTGTTACTGCTTATAGTAATCAGTTAGCGTAGTTATTAGAGTTAGCTTTTACTTGCGCCATTTGGTTCAATTTTTGGCCTTTTCTTACTTAGTTGGTATCTCGTGTACTGGTTTTTCTAGATTGGTAGCATAGGCGTCTTTTGCGCATTGTTATTCTGTGTGTTAATTGATAGCTAGAGTTTTGGTGGTTTTCCACTTGTTATTTAGCCTAGTTAATTAGCTTGTTAGCTTCGTTGGATTGCTACTATTGTTAAAAGAACTATACACTCTGTTTGTGCTTGGCATAGCCTAAATTTGTGAATTCCCGCCCATTACTGTGCTTCTGTTGAGTGTGTGATACTTTCTAACTTTCTCTAACTTTCTGGGTTGGTTTCAGTTAGAAGACCCTATCTCTTTCTTGCCAGTGCTAGGCCCATTTAACTTGGAGGACCTAGTCATCGTGGTGTCTTTTCCTTCCTGCAGGGCTAGGCCCGGTTAAATTAGAAGACCTAGTCCTCCTTCCTTTTCTGTGTGTGCATGTGTCCTATACTGCAAAATGTCTATAGAGAGTAAGGATCATAAGTCATCCGGCTTTAAATGTATTAAGTGCTCTCAAAAATGTCTATAATGGATAGTCACGGTAACTGCGTTTACTGTTTAGGGGCCATCCATTTACAGAAGACCTGTTTATTTTGTCATGCATTTAGTCCTAGGGTGTTGCAGGAAAGGAGGAACAAGCTCATCCTAAAAGGTCTTCTAAAGCCTTCCTTCGAGGAAGATTTGTCTAGTTCCTCATCATCCTCTAAATCTACTAAGGGAAAGTCAAAATCTTCTAAGAGGCCCTCCCCGGCACTGACTAGCGTCTCGGAGCCACCTATTAAAGTTTCAAAAACAGACCAATCCACTGTCTTATTGGCTCCACAGACCTCGGTGCTGACTGAGAGCGGTATTGTTATTGCAGGGTCTGTTCCAGGTATTTCCGAGGCGACCATTGAGACTTCTCGGAGCCAGTCTATGGACCCTCTACCGGCCTCCTTGTTATTGAAGTCTCCTATACCTCAGAGATCCTGATCTCCTACTATGTCATCCAGGTCTTCCAGGAGTTTATCGAAGATGTGGAGAGAGTAGTGCTGAGACTTTTGAAGTAGTCTGCTTTGCCTAAATTGTTGTCATCTCCGACCTATTCGGTTCCAGAGCCACTCAAGCCCTTTCACCCCTCTGTGGTGATTCCTCCTCCGAGCCATGCTGGCCTTTCGGAGCCGGAGTGCTTGGTACCACTGGTGGAACCATCGGCTGCAGCTCCCCTCATGGCTGTTTTGGAGCCAGGTTCTGCTCCTACACTTTCAGTGCTGTCCGTAGTGTCCAGGGGCTGAAGCTCTCCAGTTGGCCCCGACAGGGATGCTTGGAACCGAACTTCTTCGGTTCAGTGTCTTCCCCTTGGCGCATCGCATAGGGTGAGTTCGGACACTACATCTATCTCGGAGCTGATGGCTCTGGCGCCGATGGCATCCTCGGTCTCCTCGGGGCCAGGGAGGTCTTTGGAGCCGGAGAGGTCGGCATTCGAGATGTTGAGGCGTGTGCTGTCCTGATCGTCAGCTCCTACCAGAGGTAGCGGCACTCTTCCCCCTAAAGCACCTACTTCTGTCTCAGCTCCTACTCCCTCCAGCGGCAGCAGAGACCCTCAGCCTCAGGAACCATCTGCTGGTGGCCCCCACTCTTCCAAAACCTCCCCAGAATGTTTTTCTGAGGAGCCCCCATGGAAGAGGACTTGTAAGAGGGAGCATGTCGACTCCCAGGATGAGTCTTTGACATCTGACACTGACTTCGAGGAGTCTGAAGGGTCCCCCAAGTCATCCTCTGATGATGTCTCCTTCGTAGACATCCTGGAGATCCTTAAACAGAGGTGCAGCTGGCCCACTGTCACCCCTTCTGATGAGGAGTCTGTGTACCTGAAGGCTTTCGGGTCTCAACCTTCTACCTCTTGGGTGTATCCACCCTTCGGCGAACTGATTGATTTAGTTAGTCGAAAGGTGTAGGATACTCCTGATGCTATGGAGCCAGTCCCCAGGAGACCGAACAAGTTCCTTTCTGCCCCTCCAGGAAAAGACTTTTTATCTAAAGGTGTGCCTGTAGATGCCATGGTGGTGGTGGCGGCCACAAAGAAGGAGCTAGCTGAGACGATGACTTCTGTTCATCCGGCGAATAAGGAGTCTTGAACAATGGACAGATATGGGAAGCGTATCTTTTCTTCAGCGGCATTTTCCTTTAGATCGCTGAATTACTTTACTCACTTTACGAGGCTTCAGAGAGATCTCCTTAAAGAGTTAGGAGACTCTTTACAAGGTACATGTACTGAGGGAGTCCCTGACAAGGTTTCTGCCCAGTTGTCGACCTTGAACTCTATCGTCAACTCTTCCATGCGGCTTATTTCATATGCAGCCAATGGCGTGAGTAGAGCAGTGGGTTCAGGAATTTCCCTAAGGCGTTATTCCTGGATGCGTTTGTGTAACTTTGCGGAACCATTTTTAAGTCTACCTTTACCAGCACCCCCTTTAACGGTTCCTCATTATTTGGATCCAAGGTAAAGGACACACTCACCTGGTGTGAGCAAGAAGGAAAACCACACACTGCCATGGGGAGTACGTTTTACTGTTCCCTCTAGGCCATACCCGAAGGGTCAGAGGGGAGGTAAGATATGTGGTTCAAGAAGTCCCAGAGGTTTTTCCAGGAGGCACAGGGTGACTCCTCCTTCAGAGGCAGAAGAGGAGCAGGAAATGGTAGACGTCGCCCTAGAGGCAGGGGCGGTCTGCAAAACCAGGAAGGTCGCGATTCCTTTTGGGGCCGGACTTACCAGGGCTCCTGATGTGGGGCCCGACTGTGCTTCTCTGGAGCTGGTCAGGGGTCGCATTTCTTTGTATCCAGAAGCCTGGCTAAGTATCACTCAAGACAAGTTGGTACAAAAAATTATTACCGGAGGTTATGTCATACCCTTTTCTCTTCCACCTTTTGTTCCCAAGAAGATCCTGGATGTTCCACCCAATCAGAGGGATCAGGCAGCTGTGGAGGTCAACAAGTTGCTGTTAAAAAGAGTCATCCAAACTGTCCCAGCAGACCAAATAGGATCCGGAACTTTAGTGCCAAAACAAACAGGGGACTGGAGGCCCATTCTGGACCTCAGCAGTTTGAACGAATCAGGAAAGAAGGACAAGTTCCGGATGGTAACACTGCAGTCTACATTGCTAGGGCAATACAATTGGATGTGCTCAGTAGATCTCCAAGATGCCTACTACCACATAGAAATGGACAGGGCATCAAGGAGTCATCTACGCTTTCGGCTGGGAGCCAGTCACTACCAGTTCCTTGCTCTGCCCCTTGGTCTCACCACAGCCCCCAGGGTGTTCACCAAATGTATGGCAGTAGTGACATCGATGATTCCAGGTGTTTCCATATTTGGACGATTGGCTCCTGACCACCACACCAGACATCTACTCCATCAGAGCAGGGGCGCTACTATTCAACTTTGTGTCCAGCTGGGAATCTCTATAAATTGGGAAAAATTTGCCTTATTGCCTTCTCAATCTGTGATTTTTATAGGTGCAGAGATAGACACAGTAAACATAGTGGCTCATCTTCCTGCTGAAAGGGCACAGAACCTGGTTCTTCAAATTTGGCTTTTTCTCCTCTTATGAAGGGTCAAAGCCAAGATTATTCTGCAGCTCCTAGGGACCATGGCTTCCACCATACTATTAGTGCCACTAGCCAGGTTACACATGAGAATTCTTCAGTGGCTTCTGTTGTCCTAATGGTCCTTTCAGCACCTTCCATTATCCCATCACATTTTGCTGACAGAATCTTGCAAGGAGGACCTCCTTTGGTGGACATTACCCAATCAACTGACCACGGGCGCTTCATTTGTTCCTCGCAAACCCGATGTTCTTCGTGTTTCACTGTTGCAGTCATTACATTTGGGTTATCTGCCTGCAGATAACCCTCAGTTAGCCTGAATATCAAAGTCTTGGGTCCTGCGTTGGATGCTCTCTCTTCTTCCATGATGTCAGGTAGTCAGGGGTATAAAGCATGCAGCTGACGCCATTACATCAGTCTTTCTTGCCACGCGGTGCCTGAAGCAGATCGCAAGTGCCGGTCGGCCAACTCCTGAAATTTTCGTTTTCGAGTTTCAGACCCAAAGTCTTCAAAAAAGCTAAGTACCCCATTGGTGATCCTTTTTTCTTGATCCAAACCGATGTCAGTAAAAGTTAATTGTATTACCTGTATTGTATTACCCGTGGAATGCAAGTACCTCATAAAGATTTTCATTTGTACTGCATTCCTTGCTTAAACCCAGACCACGACGTCCCTCGCTGTCGGTTTTGTGCCTTATTCAATCCTCGAACTATTCGTCGTCTGTTTATTTTTGCATCAAACTATTTCGCTATTCGGTTTAATTATCCAGAAATGGCTTCAGTAAGCCATCCGACTACCGACATTCTGAAAAAATGTAAAGATAAAGACTGAGACAGACTGCATAGGTTCAAAGCTGCCGATGACGCTTCCGTTAAGCTAGTCACCAGTTCGCCGTTATTCAGTGAGGCACTTTCGCAGCCGCTGATACCCGCTACTTCAGATTTGTAGGCCTCTACTGAGACCCATTCGGAGTCTGGAATGCCGCGAGATGCTTCTTCGACTATGGAACCTGCGGATGTCTCTACCTTGGATAGGTCCGGAGCCAATCTGCAGGCACCGACTTCTGAGGGGTGTATTCAGGTCTACTGACTTGCATTTCAAACCAACGCCATCTTCTTCTTCAAGGCCTAAAACTCGACCCACACCTAGAAAACCGATGTCCAAACCGCTGAAGACCTTATTACTTTAGCCAGCCATCTCCCTCTAAGAGACCTAGAACTGATTTTCCTTCTGATTCTTCTGACCAGGATTCTGAAATTTCTGTTTCTTCTGATTCCCGGGATATGGCCTCATCTACCTATGAGGATTCTGATGCAGAGTACTCCATACCCCCTGCTTCCCCTCCAGAAGATGTTTCTTTTGGTGAAACTTTGCACACTGCTAGGGAGCATTTCTGCTGGGAAAGCCAGGATTACTCTGACTCCAAAAAGAGGCTTAGGGAATTCTCACTCCTACCTCAACACAGGCCTTTAGCTATCCCTCCTGTACTGGACATTGTAGAAGATTCCTTCTTGGAATCTAGCCTGGCCCCAGACACTTTACCTCCGGCTCCCAGGAAACCTGACCAGTATTACAGAGTACCTGACTCGCACGTTCTTCTTTAAGAATCCTACTACGGACCCAGAGACCATTTCACAGGAACCTAAAGGCACTAATGCTACTACTGCTAAAAACACTACCCCCTCTGATAGAGATACCAGGGCCCTTGACAGATGGGGTATGAAGGTATACACTTCTGCTACTTTGGCCATTAGGGCCTTAAATTGCCAGTTTCATATGTTAAAAGTATCAGCAGCATATTGTTGGACTACTTAAACAGAAAATTATGTTGATTCCTGACTGTGCTGAAAATAAAGAATTACAGGATTTAATGCATTCTGCTGAACAAGTTGGTAAACATACTTTGCAATGTGGTTTTGACTCTTTAGAAGCAGCTTGCAGGGCTGCTGTCACTGGGTCTGTTCTTAGAAGGCATGCTTGGCTTAAGGATCAAAATTTGCCAAATAATGTTAAAGCTGAATTACTGAATGCTCCCTTACACCAAGACCATCTGTTTGGCAAAAAAGCAGAAAACTTACTTAAAAAGCTGGAGGAAAAAGCTAAATCTATTGTAAGTACAGCCTCCCAGATTTAGTAGGCTTTGGCCTTCTAAGAATTGATCCTTTTCTGTCTCTTCCTGGCCTTCTCAGTCTAAACCCAGGAACAATAGACCACCTAGGCTACAGCCTCAAGGTACTCACAGGCCTAAGCAGTGGGGGCTCCCACTTGCAAAGCTGGAAGTAGTAAGACACCCCTCTGTGGTAAACTGTCACAATGACTTGACCTTAAACCTTCCAAGCCTTGCTCAACTGCCTTCTCCCTTAGGGGGAAAGATCGCCCTGCATGCAAATAACTGGGTACTCATTACCCAAGGCAAATGGTTTTTAAATATAGTTTCTCAAGGATACAGATTCCACTTCCACACCTTACCAACCCCAAATGGTTGGCCAGACCTACCCCCAAGTCAGTGGGCAGAGGCTCAACAACAGGTTCTCTCTCTTCTAAGTATCAGGGCTATTCAACCTGTCCCAGCAGAGGAAAGGGGACAAGGTTTTTACTCAAGACTTTTCCTGGTACCCAGAAAAGACCACTCCTGGCATCCTATCCTGGACCTCTCTATTCTAAACACCTTTTTGGTAATCCCAAAATTCAAAATGCTAACTCTTCATCAGCTGCTTCCCATGCTAGGCAAAAATACCTGGTTGGCAACATTGGAGTTAAAGGAAGGCTTACCTGCACATTCCAATAAGGGAATCTTGCAGAAAATACCTACGCTTCAGAGCAGGCTACATGCATTATAAGTTCTCTACACTGCCCTCTGGCTTATCTACTGCGCCCAGGGTATTCACAAAGTGCCTAGCTCCAGTCATTGCATTCTGCAGGCAAAGAAATATTCAAATATACCCATACCTGGAGATTGTCTAATTCAGGCAGAAAGCCAAGACATGCTACTAAATCATCTGGTATTTGTAAAGAATCTGCTAATCTCACTGGGGTACACCATAAACGAAAAGAAATCTCATCTAGTACCCTGCCAACAAATTGTATTCCAGGGAGCAAGCTTGAGCACGACTTCCCAGATGACTTACCTCACACCAGAGAAACAAGTTTATTTGACAGCGTACTTCAAACTACTTTCCACAAAGGCACCGCTATCTGCAAGGAAAATACTGCAAGCCCTGGGGTTCATGGCGTCTTGCATCCTACTAATTCCATATGCAAGACTGCGTATGAGGAAACTACAGTGGTATCTAAAAAGCCTATGGTGTCAAAATTCTCAGGGCCTAGAATCAACGATTCCTGTCATTCCTTGTATAAAGACAGAGTTCCTTTGGTGGGCAGATGCCTGCTACCACAACAAGAGACTGCTATTCACTCTACCCCCTGCCGCCCAAACCCTAACAACAGATGCATCAGACTATGCATGGGGGGCTCACTTGGCAGGGCAGTGCATTCAGAGCAAATGGAACCTGAGTCAAATGCACCTCATATCAATCAAAAAGAAATGTTAGCTGTACAGAATTCTCTGACAGCCTTCAAGGGCCACATTCTTCCAGGACAATTATTGCCAAAGACAGACAAAAACCACTGTTATGTGGTACATAAACAAGCAGAGGGGAACCCACTCGTACCCTCTCTGCAGACTAGCCATAGCTCTGTGGAACACAGCCTTGAGCTACCAAGTGCACCTACAAGCTCAATTCCTGCCAGGCAAGCTAAATTCACTGGCAGAAATCTCATGGACCCACACGAATGGAAACTGGAACGAAAGATATTCAACATTTTGAGAAACAATCGGGGAACCCAGAGACAGACCTGTTTGCCTCCCCTCAGAACTACCAATTGGACAAATTCTGCACAAGGACTCCCCACAGACAAGCTTGGAAAGTGGATGCCCAGACCTTCACCTGGGAAAGCCTCTCAGTTTATGCCTTTCCCCCTCTGCCTCTCCTCTCGAAAGTTCTGCTAAAGATCAAACAGGACAAACCAAGGACAATACTCATTGCACCAGACTGGCCACACTAGCACTGGTACCCTCTTTTGCGCAGTCTGTCGCAGCTGGAACCATGACACCTGCCTCAGACCCCTTCCCTACTGTCCCAGCAAGAGGGCCAGATTTTGCACCCCCAACTTCAAACCCTGAACCTTGCAGCCTGGCTAATTACCTGAGCTCTCCAATACCAACCCTCAGAAAGCCAGGTGATAGATGTCTTTCTGTAGGCAAGGAGGCCTAGTACTAGAAAATCCTATGCTGAAAAGTGGAAAAGATACTGCTCCTGGAGCCAGTACCGCATATTCTTCAATACTTAACAGAGATACTCCACAAGGGCCTTTCCTTCTCATCTATTAATATTCATGTCTCAGCCATTTCAGCACATTATAATACTGAGTCCACCCCTCTTCTCTCACCGCCTGCTGAAGCAATTCCTCAGAGGGGTCAAAAATTTAAGACCACCCAGGAGAGCCCCTACTCCAGCCTGGGACCTTAACTTTATATTGGAAAAGCTCACTCTACCTCCTTTTTGAGCCAGCTGCATCTGCAGAGTTGAAATTCCTTTCTTGGCAAACAGCCTTCCTTTTAGCCATCACTTCAGCAAGAAGAGTGTTTGAATTACAGGCCCTCATGGCAGTGGAGCCCTTCATCATCTTCCATGCAGACAGGGTGTCCCTCAGGACCAATCCTTCCTTTATGCCCAAGGTAGTGTCCAGTGTGGTCCTTAATCAGTCCATTCATTTGGCAACCTTCTTTTCTAATCCACAGAACAAAGGAGAACGAATACTGCACTCTATGGACATGCACAGACAACTTAGATTTTATTTGGACAGGACTAAGCCTCTCAGAAAAACTGAACAGCTGCTAGTTGCCTTTGCTACAGGGGCAGAGGGGAAGGCCATTTCAAAGCATACTATTTCTAAGTAGATAGGCCATTGCATTCATTTCTGCTATAAGCACCATGGAAAACCTACCCCACAGGGGATAAGATCACATTCCACCAGGGCTGCATCTACTTCAATAGCCTTTCTCAGAGGTGTCCCTATTAGGGACATCCTAGAAGCTGCTACCTGGAGCTCTGTACATACCTTCCCCAAGCATTACCACTTGCCTATATTTTCTAAATCCAGAGCTGGTTTTGCCACTGCAGTCTTGCACGGCCTAATAGCTGGTCCTACTGCTCTCTGCCTCCTTCCTTCCTTAGCTTTGGGAATCTACACAAATGTAATGACTGCAACAGTGAAACACGAAGAACATAGTACAGTTGTGTACACTTACCATCAATGTAGATGTTAGAGTGTATTCACTGTTGCAGTCCTGGTTACCCTCCCTCTAGCCCCCTGACCTCTCTTGGCTATACCTTTCTTCTTGTTTAGTGTATTTAAGCTTTCTGGTGTATTTGCTTTTTGTTGGAGGTGTAACCTTATATATAATTGCTTCCCATTATGGAGGCACGTGACATCTGGGGCAAAAAAAACTGATGTAATGGCATCAGCTGCATGCTTTATACCCCTGACTACCTGACGTCATGGAAGAGACAGCATCTGACGCTGGACCCAAGACTTTGATATTCAGGCCGGCTGAGGGCTACCTGCAGGCAGATAACCCAAATGTAATGACTGCAACAGTGAATACACTCTAACATCTACATTTATGTAAGTGTACACAACTGTACTTTGCCACTGTGACCATGGATGCCTCATAGATAGAGGTGGGTGGGGGCATTATCTAGGCAGGACTGTCCAAGGCTCATGGCAGGATCACCTGCATATCAACGTTCTAGAGATGAGGGTGGTGCTTCTGGCGTTGCAAGCACTTCACGACCTTCTTTCTCTGGGGACTATTGCAATACAGTCAGACAAAATGTCGGTAGTGTTGGTATATCGGCAAACAGGGCAGAACCAGATCTTTCCCACTCTGTCGAGAGGCGATGCGAGTTTGGAAATGGGCGATATCTTCTCTGCGTTTTCTGGTGGCAACGCACATTTCAGGGACGACCAACGTGATAGCCGACAAGCTCCGTTGGACAATCCTGATGCCTCACGAGTGGTCTCTGAAACAGGAAACAGTGGAACAGATTTTCCACAGGTGGGGACAGCCTTGCTGCGATCTCTTTACCAGCCCAATCAATGCCAAATGCAGCAGCAACCCCCCCCCCCCGGGGGGATTCACCCAGAGACTCACTTGTTCCCGATTGGCCCCTAGGTCTTCTGTATGCTTTTCCTCTCTTTCCTCTCATTCCCAAGGTTATTCAGAAAGCAAAATGGCTGTGAAGCTCCTTACTGGCCTCATCAGGTATGGTTCCCCTTCCTCGGTCCTCTTCTCCTGGTCGATCCTTGGATTCTGGACCCAGTTCCAGACCTGTTGACTCACATGTCAGGTTCGCTTCACCCTTCCTTACACACCCTCAATTTGACAGCGTGGCTACTCCAGTTCTATCCCTAGTCAGGCTTCATGACTTCTCACCGTCCGTGACTCGTATCTTTACATCTTTTCATAAAACTTCCACTAGGAGACTATATTCCAGTAAATGGAGAAGATTCTCTCTTTGGGCAGAGAAAATGGATGTTGACCCCTACAATGCCTCCATTCTAGTGGTTTTGGAATTTCTTTCTGAGCTTTTTCATGAAGGATCTGCGGCTGCAACTATCAGAGTTCAATTGGCAGTGATTTCAAATTTTTATCTAGGTTTTCCAGATTCAAACTTGATGTCTCATAAGCTGTGCAAAACCTTCCTTAATGGTGCTACTTTAAGACCACCTGTTCAAGAACCTGTGGCCTCATGGGATTTAAATTTTGTGTTATCTAAATTAACATCTCTGCCCTTTGAGCCTTCTCATTCATCCTCTTTGAAATTTTTGTCTTGGAAGACAGACGGGTGTCAAAGTTGCAAGCATTGTCTGTTAAACCACCTTATCTGATTTTTCACAAAGACAGGGTGTCCCTTTGTACTAATCCCTCCTTTGTCCCTAAGGTCTGCTCCCATGCCATTTTGAATCAGTCCATAGAACTTCTGGTTTTCATTCCAAATCACTCCAACGTAGCTGAGTACAGGTTTCACCAGCTGGATGTCCATAGACAATTATGTTTTTATCTGCACCGGACTAAAGACATCAGAAAATCAGATTGTTTATTCATTTCCTTTTCCAAATCCTGGTTGGGTTTACCAGTTTCCAAAGTTACTCTCTCTAATTGGATTTCTAGCTGTATAGCTTATGTTTACAATTCTGAGGGTAAACCCTTACCCTTTGAAATCAAGGCTCATTCTACCAGATCTCAGTCTACCTCTGCAGCCTTTCAAGCCAGGGTCCCACTTGATATTTGTGCAGCAGCTGCGTGGGCTACCCCTCACACTTTTATTACTCATTACAAATTGGATTTAACCTCCAGGGGTAGAGCATCTTTTGGTTCCACGGTACTCAGTATTTTTCCTTGAGCCACCCAAGAATAAGGCGCTAGGGACACTGTCCCATATGTAAGAATGAAGGTGAGATAGGACTACAGAACATAAAGAAGTTATGTACTCACCATAACGTTCCATGGTTGTAGTCCATCTCACCCTTCATTCTTACGAACCCGCCCTCCTGCCCCCATCCTAGAAGTACCTAAAGACAGAAAAATATTGATTTCATTATTTATAGAGACCTTTTAGTATTGGCTTCTTTCTGTATGTTGTTATTTTTTCTAGTCAGCAGCAACCAAGATCTGGGGTTTGTACTGGTGCACCATGGGATACCTACTTAGCCACGAGCCAACCAGAAGTCTTCCAGCTTGTAAGTAGGCTGAGTCGGAGCAGAGGATCTGCTCTGATCACCATATGTAAGAATGAAGGATGAGAAGGACTACAAACATGGAACGTTATGGTGAGTACATAACTTCTTTTTTTTGCTCCATCAGCACTCCATCAGCACTATTGAAACAGTGAATACTATAAATCAGTTTTGCTTGAATGTTTGCACTGAAGATTTTTGAGGTTTGATAAGAAATGCTTCAGTATCCTGAGAATCCATGAAAATGTCCATAATCCTCCTGTCCATTACATTAACTCTAGTAAGCGCAGTAAGACTGAATGCATTTCTGAATATTTAGACTCCTACCCAATGTGTGTGTGTGTATATATATATATATATATATATATATATATATATATATATATATGTTGTGTGTGTGTGTGTGTATATATATATATATATATATATATATATATATATATATATATATATTATACAATCACATAGTCGATGTCACTGTGCGCGATTAACGTATTTGCATAAATCAGGTAGCAGAACCATTAGGACTATATTGTCAAACTTTACAATAGCGAACAGCCGCTATAGCAGGGTTTGACAGCGTAGTGCAGATCGCACTATTGTGGGGATTGGGAAATGTACCCTTTCCTCAGTGTAGTGCAATCTCTGAGTTTGTATATATAAGTAGGGGTATGGGGAACGCAGGGGGGCTTGCCCCCCTTCAAAACATGTTAAAATATGTTTAGTGGCTATGAGCATTTCAGTGAAGTTGAAATGTTCGACAGTCATCTTCACTGAAATGCTCAGTTTGGCATTCACTGTGGTCGATGTTGTGATTTCCAAACATTTTCTTTGGATATGTGCACTTTCGGCCACAGTAGTGTCGAACATGTGATAGTAAACCTATATATGCATATATAAGAAGACTAGATGTGCTCAATAGACCTGAAATATGAGTACTATCACTTCAAAATGAACAGACATTCCAGAAGATATTTCTGTTTCAGGCAGGGAGCCAGTCACTACCGATTTCTGCCTGCTTCCATTTGGTCTTGCCACAGTCCCCAGGGAGTTCAAATGCATGGCAGTGGTCGCAGTTCATGTCAGACTGCTTGGATTCCATGCATTTCCTTACCCTGGACGATGGGTTCCTAGTCGCACCATCCAGGTCAGGGATTTTCTCTTATAACTGGCCCCTACCTTAAGGGATCACCATAAACCTCCAGAAGTCACAATTGCAATTTTTGTGAAATATAGATTTTACAGGGGCCTACTTGGACGCAACCAAAACCCTGACCTTTCTTCCACCAGACAGGATCCTCTCTCTGTGGACACATATCAAACAAATGTTGGCGGTACCAGTCCCAATAGCAGGTTTGGTTCTCATGGCTCTGGGCTCTGGGTTCTGTGGCTGCAACAGTTACCTTACTACCAACAGCTTGCTTACATATGAGAGTTCTCCAGTGGACATTCTGTCCAATGCTGCCTTCTGCATCACGCCATCAATCATCCTGTGAAATTGTCTCGGCCGGGCAGGAGGTCTCTCTTGTGGTGGCTTTATGATCCAGAAGTATCTTAGGGTCGATCTTTCATTCATCCCACCCCTGTCACCACATTGACCACGGATGCCTCCCAGATGGGGGGGGGGGGGGCATTACCTGGGATGGACATAGTCTCCCAAGGAGAGCAGTCTGCATATCAACGTCTTAGAGATGAGAGAGGTGCTTTTAGCATTGCAAGCCATTTACTCCCTTCTCAAGAAGATGCAATGAGAGTGTGGCAATGGGCTGTCTCTACCAACCAGTTTCTAGTTGCAATGCACATTCTGGGGTAGCAAAGCATATTGTCTGAAAGGCTCAGCCAGGGTACTTCTGATGCCTCGGGTGTGCTGCCTGAATCTGGCAGTGGCAAACCAGATCTTCCTCAGATGAAGTCAACCCTGCTGTGACCTTTTTGCTTTCCTTTCAATAAGTGCAGCAGGTACTTTGCCCTGCTCCCACTGCAAGGACAGTCACCAAGAGAAGCTCTAGTCCATGTTTGGACTCCTGGTCTACTTTATGCTTTTCCTCCTGTCTCTCGAATTTCCAAATTTCTTCAGAAGGCAGACAGGTTGAAGAATGAAGTGATTCTCATTGCCCCTTTTTGGTCTTGACAAGTTTTTTTTTTTTTTTCACCTTCCTTTGGTTTCACCTAATTTGCCCTCCGTGGACTCTGGAATCACTTCTAGACCTTCTGTCTCACCCTTTAGGCCAAATTCACATGGATCTTCACAGTTTGCAACTAACTGCATGGTTTCTCCAATTCCGATGATGGATAGACCATCCAGGCTTTCTTCCCCTCCAGAAGATTATCATTTCTTCTCATAAGTCTTCTACCCGAAAAATGTCTAAAAGTAAGTGGAAAAGGTTTTCCATCTGGACCCAACAGCATCACATTGATCCACGTATGGCACCCGTTTCAGCAGTCTTTGATTTCCTGGCTGGTCTTTTTCATTCAGGGGCCAGTTTCTACCATCAAAGTTCAGTTGGCAGCCATTTCTAATTTTCATATCGGAGAGAATGCTACATCTTTGGCTTCTTCCAGACTTCCAATGCCTCTGTCAAGGGTACTTTCCTTCTTTGACCTCGTGTCAAGGATCCTACTCCTCCGTGGGTTCATACATTACTACTTCAAGCCTTGACCTTACCTCCATTTGAACATGCTGCTAAGGCTGAATTGAAATTCTTGTCCTGGAAAACAGCCTTTCTAGTGGCTATTACTTTGGCAAAGAGGGTTTCTGAACTTCAGGTGCTGTTTTCCAAACCTCCCTGTCTTATTTTCCATAAAGAAAGAGTTACTTTACACATTAATCTCCCTTTCTTACCAAAGGTTGTGTTGGTCAGTGCTATCAATCTGTTAATCTCCCTGTATTTTTCTGAGCATTCAAAATAAGGGTGAATATATGTTGCACAATTTGGACGTCCATAGACTATTGTGATCCTATCTGGATATAACAAAAACTTTCAGAAAGTCTGAATAGTTTCACTTTCTCAGATTCCAGAAAAATGAGAGCTGCTGTTAAAACTACTATTGCTTGTTGGCTAACTACCTGTATAATTCATGTGTATTCTTTGAATAATGTTCCCTTACCTAAAGCAAGTCAGAGCTCATTCTATGAGATCCATTGCCACTTCCCAGGCTTTCTGGTCTAGGATTTGTTTAGAAGATATTTGTGCAGCTGCATCTTGGATGAACTCCCACACTTTCATTTCGCATTACAAACTTGACATCATATCTAGGAACAGGGCTACTTGTGGTTTTGCAGTGCTCTGGAATATCCTTCCATAATGTTGCCCTTTGTAGTTGAGGCCCTGTCCCACAGGTTTAATTAAGACTGAACAAACAGCATCAGATAAAGAAGTTATGTACTCACAAGAACGTTCCACCTGTGTTGTCTGCTTCAGTTTTCATCAACCCCCCCCTTCCTTTTCTCTGAACGACCTGAAGAATTATACTGGGAACCTAGTTAAATGTGTTGAGCTCCTGAGCAACTTTTATACTCTCTACCTCTTAGAATGTAATTTGTTACTTATGAAAATATTGCAACAGATTCGATCTGAGGTATCTGAGACGAGCTAGGCAGTATGTGTAGGTTGGGAGGAGCACTAGCTTTAGATCCTGAGCTTGCTGATGGCCGAGTCTGTTCTGAGCTCTTAACCAAGACCCACAGGTTTTATGACTGAAGCAGATAATGCAAATGGAATGTTTATGGTGAGTACATAACTTCTTTTTTTTTAATGAAATTGTATGCCAAATTCTACATACCGTACTACGAATCTTATCCTGTTCCATTTTATTTTTGTTACGTTTCACTTGAAAATAGCTATGTTTGCTTTTTGATGTATTGCCTGACTAACTGTACTGCATTTTGATTACTTTGTAATAAAATCTTCAGCAGACTAAAGAAAGCATGCCTACCCACTACAAATTCTTTCTCCCCTACACTGCATCATTAGAAGATAGGTCTGGGCGACATTGAATTTGGAAGTAATTGAACAGTTGCGAAGTATACAGTAAACAAACACTAATTTAGTTACTTCAGTGGACCTATATTAAGTTTAGTATAAGAGCCTTCTTTACAAGATGAGGGCATACTTTTAACAAAAACAAATTGTGAAAAAAAATGCACTTGATCTTTAATGGTAAGTTAGTGAAAGTTAAATGTAAGCAGTGATGCCTGAAATGAGGCTTATTTTTTAATGTGTACATGTATAACTAAAACTGTTGCAATGACAATCGGAGCTGGAATAAATGCACCTTGCAAGTATGGCGATTAGACAGTATGTAAGAATGTGGTGTTAATAAGCTGCTTAGGAGAAAAAAACACACTTGTAAATGTTATTCCTTCCTCAAGGACTGCACTGCATCTCAGTCCTGATTTACATGCCAGTGGTGTGTCTTTTCAGTTTAAGTCTTGGATTCCCCTTTTATGCAACAGCAAAAATGCTTCCTTAGGTGGTGAAATAATTTTTTTTTTAACTCTGGTCTCATAAAGACTTAATGCGCATATATTCTGGGCATTAGTTTCTCACAGCCTTAAATATTAGTGGTCAAACACCCCAGTGTAGAAACTAGCTATAGTGCCCAATTGTGAATAAAAATATTACAGGCCATATTTAACATTTCTAATAAGGTAGTTGGGGTTCAAACACAGATATATTGTCCCAGTGGAATGTGTCCTAAGAGGGTACACCACCTTTTGCTCTAAAGTCATCACATAATTTTAATGCCTACATTGCTGTTTCACATAGTGTCACCCCCCACGCGCACAAGCTGTCAATAGCCATTCAAGCGTAATCCTGTAACTACACCGTTTTTATACATCCCTTGCCCCTAAAAATGGTAGTCTGTATATTTCTGACATATCATTGAGAAAAAAATGTAAAACATACCAACACAGTAATGTAGTTAAGCATGCTGTTATAAGACACAAACCCTTCCCTCTCAACAATTTTTATTGGAGAGTAATCGCATTTTGTGCACATTTCTGATGTTTAATTGTGAGTAAAGTTAAAGAAACAGTTGGGACAGTAAAGCATTCAGTCTGCTTCTTTCTGATACGTATTTATTCCACTGCATCTTGGATTATTTTACTTGAATTTTGTAACTGCCCTCTGCTTTCATATGCCATGCCACCCAAAAACATGATAGCATATTTTGGGCTTATTTCTGACATGTGAATGTAAGAAAAATGGAAGTCTTAGAGACCCCTTGGTAGTGAATTGCATCAATACACTTCTCTGGTTCGATTCTCGACTGGTGTGCCTTCTGTATGGGAGACTGCATGTCCTCCCTGCAGTTGCGTAGGTTTCCTCCAGGTGCTGCTGCTGTTTCCTACCACATTCCAAAGACATGCAGTAGGTGGATTGGACACTTTAAATTGGCTGTTGGTGTGTGTGTGTGCACGAGTAAGTGGTATGGATGAACTACCGAGGCAGGCTAGCCACTCAGCAGTGTAAACCTTGGCCTGAGATAATTGTCAGTGTTAAAAGTGACACCCCAACCCCATGTGCAAAATGGGAAAAAGGGGTTGAGGATGGATGGATTCATAGATGCACTGATTTTAGATACAACTGGTCACATAACTGCCCTGTGTTTTAAAACATACTCTGCCTCATTCCAAGAAAAGGTAGACCCTTCTTTGTATCCTTTTGATACAAGGTGGTGATGAAAGTTAATGAGCAAATATTTGCCATAACTTATTTCAGTTTGTAGCCTTTAGACACTATATACTCTCCTCCTGTGCAACTAAGCCTCAACAGTAGTCATTTAATTGTGATAACCCTGTTTTATTGTCATCTAGAAAATGACCTCTCCCCCAACTCAGACAGCTGGCCACTTCTGGTAATCACCTAAAATTGCTTAAAATGGCCACAATAATGTTTTTCGACTTGCTGATGTAGGCTGCCCCACCACCACCTTGATTACAGTATAAAAAAAAAAAAGTAAGCAGTACTTTGTGCTTTTGGCATTGTATTTTTACCAGTTCCCACAAATCTTTGTATCTGTTTTCCTATCAGAAAATAAAGAAATGCTCAACTGCAAGAGAAAACCATCCCTGAATATCTGAATTTCTGTTGCACCAACTCGTGTATTGTCAAATGGCAGATTGGTTGTCAAGACCTTCTGTTACTGGAGGAAGTCTTGCTGTACCCTGTTTGCATCTTCAACTAACACCAAATCCAACCTTTTTATTTCAATTATGTCTCATTTGGGGAACATGTGTGGGATTGTTTTATCCAGGAATGCCCCCCAGGATACCTTTATTTATGCTTTCATTTCCCATTGTTCCAGAATACCTTAGAAAGCCAAGCTGTTCAAATGCGAGGCCATTCTCATAGCCTTCTGTTGACCTCTACAAGTTAAATTTTCCCCTATGTCCCCTTCTTTAGGAAAAGTCTCCATGTCTGAGGAACTTCAGAACCCTCTTATCTCATTCACCCAGATTCATACTTCCTACATCTGGCTACCTTGTTGCTCCCATTCTGAAGTGTTCAAGAGGTAATTCATACCCTAACTATGTGTTTGACATTCTCTAAAGAAATTTGTATGAAAAGATATTGCATTTTAAGATGCATCTTTTCTGTTTGTTGAGCTTAGTCACTTGGTAACTCAAAATGATGTCTTATTAATTCTAAATTGCATGCACAATTGTAGGTAACAAGCTTATATTGTTGCAGTTTGCTAAAACTTCAATTTTGTATTTCAGCTGAAATTTGTAAGCCCTGGAGAACCTTTTATCATCAAATATTTAAAGTTTGAATTAAAGTAAGTACCAAGAAAAATCAGTTGTTTTTATCAGAAATATTAAAAATGCTAATTCGTTTTGGGCACTTCGTGACTTAAGGGTAGGTAAGTAATAGTAAAACTTCTCAATTACAGTACCGAATGCATCCTGCTTTCTACTGAATTTGTGCTCAGTTATGTTAGTTGAAACAAAGTAAATATACGTTAATGCTGCTATGCAGTTTATACTTTTTTTCTTAATTTAAGTGGGTACATGTGTATATCTGTATACCCATTGAAGAACAGATTCTGAAATCGAGGTACCCTTTTAGAAAGTGTTTTTCACTGTTACCTGCTATAACACTGTTATTTTGAACATACGCAGCCTTTCTAACTGAATAGAATTGGAGGAGGAGAACAGTAACTTGACACACCCTGTGCATTGTCTCAAAAATATTCACAAATAAGATATAATTAGATTTTGTAGCATATGCTGCAAGTGAATTTCTTTGCTTTTGCAAAGCAGTAAGTGACCTACCCTACACCTATACTGACATCCAAACTTAAGAATGGACTTTGGAAGGAGACTCCTTATAAGAACCAATATTGTGAATGTAAGAATAACAGAAATGCAGTTTGATAAGTGGGGAAGGATAATAGCAAGTGTGTGGTCTGGAAACCAACTGAGGAGCAGTCTGCTGCTTTGCATAATGTTAGTCATTTACACACTGCCTCAGTGGTATATGCATTATGTTTCTGCACAAACTGACACTGGCAGCTTTCCAGAGTTCAGAATCCTCTCCTCTGACTCCCTGTGATAGGAGATTGGCTAAGTTTCTCCCATTGGGGAAGCCTATCCTCTATCACAGAAAGTCAGTTATTCTGGCTTTTACTGCCAGCTGTTGGACTGTCACAGGTGTGAATCTCCTTAGCAGCTTGCATTGATGGATTGCATCTTCCAGACTCTGGTAATATCCCTTTGGGAACTTCTTTTGATATAATTGTGATTTGATTTAATTAAAAGATGTATGATATGTATGTGTGTGTGTGTGTGTGTGTGTGTGTGTGTGTGTGTGTGTGTGTGTACGTGCGCATGTGTTGGAATGCTTTATACAGCTTTTAAGCTGTTATGAGGCTTTTCTAAATTGTTCTAGGATGTGCACTAAGATTCTTTAAGTTCTGTGTTGTCAGTTGAGCACTAGGCCTCTTTTTTGTTTATCTGTTTCATTTGGAAGTTATGACAGTAAACCATTGCATTTTTCACTTTTATATAATCTTTACTACTGATTTAACACTGCCATAGCTATTTTTTATTGTTAAGTCTTGATTTTACTGCAGGGCACTTTATTTGCATTTTCTGCAGACTTTTTTTTCATTCCTGACAAAGGAATCTCTAAGCAAATGCTTATTTATGTTTTTTTTTTTAAAAGGTTTCTATTTGATTTAAGAATTTTTTGTCACTTTGGACAAGTGAATTTTACTTGGGACTGTGACTGTGTGTGATGGCATTCATTACATTGTGCAGATTGTAGAACAAGGACTAGCATGATTGTTTCTGCTATATTTTACACAGTTTAGCCTTATTTGTTGTGTGGGAAAAAAATTACATTATTTTATTATTGCTGTCGTTAGTCATCCCTTAGTAGTGTCAGTGTATTATTCTGACCCTGCCACCCCCTCCCCCACTTTCACACGCAGTCAAATCCAGTTGCACCTAAAAATAAGAAAACTCATCAGAAACATGCCTCAGCCTACGGTTTGTAAATCTGATGTTGCCTTAAGCCAGCCTGCAGGCCCATACCTTTTACCCTGTCACTGTCTGGTGCGAGTCCGTAACATACTATGGGATAGGGGTCAGCCACATCATCGGGGACTGTTCCAGAACCAAACCCTTTAGGTGCAGGAGAGGTCCAAGCTAATAGGCCACTTGCTAGACATAATATTCTGTCCCATATATTTTATGCAGTGTAGTTCATAGTAATAAGAAAAAAATGACTGATGTGGTTTCCTTAGCTAAGAGGGTTTGTATACAGTCCACTAATCTGAGACAATGCTCTTATTCAGTATGACTATGGGACAGTCCTCTGTCGAGATCAGTGCAACACAGCAGCTTTTGATAGGTACTGTGATGCAGACAGCAAACTCCCCAAGTCTGCCCAGTCTAATTCTTGGGTTCCTATTACATTGTCAAATATTTAGGTTGTCAAACACCTAAATGTCGAACGCTCAAAACTGCGACTGGCCAACTACGCAAATTCTTTCTCAGGGGAAAAAGTTTGCTTGGCTGTCATTGGGGATTTGCCCTTTTCTCCTATGTAGAGCAATCTCGGAGTTGGTATATTTAGTTAGGGGGAGTGTGGGGGGCACAGCCCCCCCACATCTGGGGGTGTGGGGGGGGGTGAAGCCCCTCACTTGATTAGGGTTTTAAAGTATGTTTTTTGGCCAAGTGAATTTTTTCACTGGGAAAAAATTTGCATAATTGACCAGTCACAGTTTTGAGTGTTCGACATTTAGGTGTCGACGTTTAGGCATTTGACAACCTAAGTGCTCTTACTAATATAGACCCTAATTCTTCAGAAGGTGAACAGGCTCAAAAATCCAAGCAACTATTCACTTTTCTACAGATGCCAGTTAGGTTTAGAGGTGTATTTGACTGGAAGCAGTCTGGAGTTATGTCAGAGACTGGCAGAGTTTATGATCTCTTTGAGGATGAGAGTACAGATGTTTTGGCTTTTTCTTCTCTATTACCAACATTAGAAGATGTCTGTAAAACTGCAAGTAAAACCCCTTTAGCTAGTTAACTAGTGCTTAGAAAAGCTTTTGAGAACTGCAAGGTGTACTTTAATCTTGCAGCTTTGTTTGCTTTGTTTGCTTTGTTGTCAGCTGACCCAACTTTGGTGTTGGGAATTTATTTTGCAATATGCTTACAGTTTAGGTGACGTTTCTGTATCTTTGCCTACTGAACAGAAGTGTTATATGAATGAAATTGTTTCAAAACCCGAGTCACATTAGAAACCTTCTTCAAGGAGTATCTTGGAAGGCCAGCTTTAAGTAGATGTTCAGATGAACTTATAAGACTGCAAAAATCAGAGTGCGAAAGAAGAGTAGGTTGGCTGGATATGAGACTTCCCAAGAAGAGCTGTTGCAAAAGATGGTAGAGTTAGAAGACATCACATGGAGGGAAAATCTGAGATTTTCTGTTGTACAAGAGAAACTGGAAAGAACATGTAATAATTTCATGAAAGCACAAATAAGTTACTGGACTGGTGTTCAAAAAGATGATTTGTTGACTAAAAGGGCACATTGAGTGTATGCTTCCACCTTGGCCATGAGAAATCAGCCGGGATATGTATTAGTAGTGATGCAGTCATACCATCAGAAAGAGTTGATCCTTACAAAACTGTGTCAGGAGGGAAGTGTATTAAAAATTGGAGACAGCAGTGTGTTTATGGAAAATGATTATTCACAGTACACCAGGCAGAAGAGAAGCAAATTTCCCAGCAATCATAGAATGTGGAGAGTTAGGTGTGAAATTCAAGCTACTGTGTTCAGAATATTTTTCCTGGAGAATCAAAGAACAGACAGCATAAAAAAATGTCTAAAGCAGAATAGGCTGAAGAAGAAATAACCTGTCCAATAAAACATGAGCCATCAACAGAAGGGATTTCTGCATCTCACTTTTCTGACAATAAAGCTCATGTGGGGACTTTGCCAGTAAAACCTTTTCCAGTTTTACAAAGGGGAATGCTTGAGAGAGAGAAAAAGTGAAGGAGTTGAGCAGAAGAATTAGGAGTACCTTAGACCTGAATCAAAGTTTGGTGTTGAGAGATGGAGATGAACAGGAAGACCACCAACAACACTGACATTAATGAATACATGGGAGAATAAAGCAGCAGTCGCATTTGCAAAATATGGCTGTGTAAAAGTGTCTGGGAAGGACAAGACTTTTGTTGGCTTTGTTTAAACCTGTGGGTGAACACTAAAATGAAAAAAGTAACTAAAAGTTTTTGTTAGCATTTATATAAAGCATTTCACAATATAAACTGCATGTTATATATTGTAAAGCAGTTTATGTAGTCCAAAGTATTTTAAATGTGGAAGGATGTCTTCAGTGACTACTATATGTGTTAAAGATACAAAGTAGATAAGTACTTCGTAGTTGTAAGAAATGTAGGCTTTACAGTACAAGAGAAGAAAGACTGAGCAATAGCAAGTTTAATGTTAATATGCTGGGATATTGGGCTGGTGGGGTATAAAAGTGCACTGATTTATATGTAGGGTTAATATTTTATCTCATTTTTACAGTGAATGTCTAGGATGAATGTCTGGATTAATGCTCTTGGCTTTAGCTAAAACAAGTGTTTTTGTAAGCAGGTAGGCTTACAAATATGGCAGAAACTATGAAAGCCATGAAAAATGCCATTTTTACATCTTTAAAGATATTAGCTTGTTTTTTTCCCTATTAGCAAATGTTCAGTGGACGTCAAGAAGTCTGTTGTAAAGGCAGCTTTACTTTCTGTTCTGAGTGAAATTTGCAAAGTTTCAATCCTGGCTACTTTTGCATAGAGCCACTATCTACAGGTGCAAACAATTAATGTTGAGTGTTCTGTGCATTCTTTGATGTTGGAAATGCAAAATTTAAAGGTGCAATGGCAATCAGTTCAGTGTAAATATTTGAAATTATGGGAAGTGAATAAGATATGAGACTTCCTACCAGCCTTAAATGCATTTAATAGAACAGTTTACAGTTTAGTTTTACATAAAAATAGCCAGTGCACTTTTTATTTGGCTTAAAATGTAGCATTTTCTGAAAACATACACGCTGTTTTTCACATCTGGGAGAGGAATTGAGATAATATTAGAACACACCGCTGTCAGTGTAACTGGGAACACAGGCTGTAGCATGTGCTTTAGCATGGGTAACCTTAATTTAAGGGAAGGTAATGGCTGTGGATGCAGCTGTGGATTTAGGCAGTTTTTCCTATCTGGAGGATTAAACTTCATTTTTGAAGATGGTACATAGCCTTGTATGTTTTTATTTAAGTTAACAGGAGTTGGGAACTTTTGAAAATGTATTTTTGTGAAAGTTTTTGCTCGAGTAAAATGTCATAAAATGTGACATAAGTTCAAATGAAGATGAGAAGAAACAACTGTATAAAAGATCAGCCTGCCAAACATTAGTGTGTGCATGTAATACAAAAGTTGGAAATGCACATTAAAAAATATTGCCATGTAGGTCGGAGCAGTAACTTTATCATAATAGCTACTATTATCTTGGAAAGTAAATGGTCCTGCAGGTATAGAGAAAAAGGAAAGAGTATTAAATTATATTAAGAAATGCAAAGTGCAGATAGCAATATTGCAGGCAACTCACTTTGGGAGAACTAATCCGTTTTCACTGGGGTATATTACTTTATAGACAGGGACTGGAACTTAATTCACAATAGTAGGGATGGCTTTGGGGACCTAGAAGATAAAATGCAATAAAAAAAGGACGGATTTCAGAAGAAATTAATGAAACTATTTGGTACGAGTGATGTGAATTCAATAGTAAAAACTCTTGACAGAATTTACGTATTATTCCCCAAAGTACAATAACTGGGTTAGTCTAGATAGAAATTGTATTTCACAGGAACATTTTTATTTAATTGAAAGCGTTGACATGCACACAATAACTATTTTAAATCATGCACAAATTAAGCACCTATTTTTGATAATTCCAGAGCACAAAAAAATTAGCACAGTGACTTGGGCTACAGAAAGTAGAAGGGGACATTGTCAAACTTAGGGAGCCTGTAACAAGAAAAATAACCAGAGATCCTGTGGAGGTATTAGAGAGATTTATAATCTTGTGTTATGTTTTTCCTTCTAGGTCCTCCTGATAAATCCTCACTATTGCAAATAAAGTTCAATTTTCTACCTGTAAGTAATGTACCCTGCTGAAAGCTGTCAATGTCTCTCAAAATGTTCCTAAGCTCCATAGTAGTAGTTTTTGGTGGAATACAAATATCATGCCATTGTAATACTCCCTTGCTAATAGCTTGTTACTACCACAAAGCTACCATTATTTCCTTTTTCCCTCTTCTATCACTATTGGAGCCCCTCTAGCAATCACTATTACTTCCTTTTCTTATGTCCCTGATATTCTGCTTAATATCCATCCTGAAATTCTTTTGTCAAATTCACATGCTCATTTATTTTCAAATGCATTTTCTGTGATGTTTGCACTCTGCATTTCTTGATGTAATGCAGTACTCTTACCTTTTTGTTTATACCTGTAAGACTATTTAAATTCCAAGATGATATGGATAGAGTTGCCATTATGATAAAAAGCCATTGTTTTTTGAATGTGTACGTCTATCTTTCGTCTTGTAAACACACGCTGTTTGATAGGCTGATCTTTTATATGGCTGATTGTTCTCATCTCTTTTTGAACCTATGTCACATGCTTCAAGACTTCTGTTTTAATGAAAGCCCTCAAACAAAAAAACTAAATACATTTTCAAAACACCACCAGCCCATTTTAACTTAGAACAAGTACACACGACTATATACATCTTCAATAAATAGTTTGCCCTCCTATTAAGAGCAGTTACCCCAAATTGACAGCTACACCCACAATCATTATCTAACCTAAAATTAAGGTTACACATATTAAAGTGCATGTTATAGTCTGTGTTCCCACTGATTGGTGACTGTTCTCTTATTTGTACTCCCTTCCCAGGCATCCAGTTTATGAAAGAGAAATGTATGAAATCTGTACACTTTTACATTCCACCCCAGTGCCCAAGATATAAATCTTGCTTCTGTCCAAGCTGTCTTATTTCATTCTACTGTAAAGCTTGTATTTCTTACAACTAAAAAATACTTTATCTTTAGCACATAAAACAGACAGTAAAAGGGCTTCGCTCACTGTTAGAATATCCCTGATACATACTATCCAAAACTGCTTTGCTGTATTACATGCAGTTATTATAGTAATAATAGCAAAAATCATTATGCCTTAATTTTTTTTCCTTTTAGTGTCCGTATAAATATATTGACATAAAGTGGGGTATATGCCTTAGTCTATCCACAAGTTTAATGAAGTCAACAAAAGTCCAGTCATTCTCAGCCACTCTTTCTTTGCAAAGCTATATTTCACAAATGCAGCTGATGCTTTATAGTCTCACATTTATTCACTAATTTCATTGTTGCTGGTCTTCATCCTGTTCATTTCCATCTCCCAACTCCAGACTCAGGCTCAAGTCCATGGTACACCTGAATCTTCTAGTCAACTCCTCTGCTTTTTCTTTTGTCTCTCAAGTATTTTTCTTTGGAACATTGAAAAAGGTTTTATTGGCAAAGTCTATATATGTGTTTTATTGTCAGAGGAATTAATCCTGTTCTGTTTGCTAGTTCACTTTTTGTTGGAAAAACCTCTTTATATCCTCCTCAATCTGTTCGGCATCCAAATATGCCTTGACCTCTAGGAAAAAATATTCTGAAGCTAGCTTGATACAGCAGCTTGAATCTCACACCTACCTCTTGACATTCCCTGATTGCTGGCATTAATTTGCTTCTCTTCTACCTGGTGTACAGTGAATAATAATTTTCGACAAACTCCCTGCTGTCTCCAGTTTTTAAAACCTTTCACTTCTACCACATTTTTTCAGGCTCATCTCTTTCTGCTGGTATGATTGTATCTTTATTAATATAGGTCTTGGCTGTTTTTCTCACAGTCTGGTTTGGAGCAAGCACTCGTGCCCTTTCAGTTAACAAATCATGATGTCCTTCAAGGATGCATCTGCAGTCCTAACATATGGGTTGTCCTGCCTCAGGCAGCCCCCCTTCGTGGGCCATAGTCTGGTCTGGGTCTGGCTCGGCTGATGTCGTCTCACAGAAGCTGTTTGCAAGTGCCGGTCGGTCAGATCCAGAGATTGTCAGACAAAGTAAATAATTGTTTAACTTGTGGGAAACAATACCTCATAAGGATTTCCCACTACTGCCTTGCTTTTTTTAGGACCACCACACGGCGTATCAGCTTGTCTAGCCTGTTCCTTCCTTCAATCGGCGGACACTTAGGACGCCAGTCGAGTTTGCAGAGGAGTTTTGGTCCCGATTTTTGCATAAAAAATGAGACTCCAAGGACCGACATTCGCGGCCCCGCGGTTTCGCTGAAAACACGGTTTAGGCCACGAATGTCTCTGTTCGGCTGAAACCGAGCCCCGGTTCTTCCTTGCCTCACAGAGCATGGCTGAATCTGCTACTGAATTTACTGCTACAGAAGCAGGCACCCAGGATTTGTCAGACACTATTCCTTTAGACATATCTAGCTTCCATGTCTATCAAGGCTTTGCCAGGGCTAAATCAGCAAATCTTCAAAAAGGCTTTGCCTGCCAAAACTCTTTCATAGGCTCACCTCCTCTGCCAGGGCTAAATCAGCTAAATCTTCAAAGGCCTGCCTGCCAAAAACTCTCTTCACATAGGCCTACCTCTAGTTTCTAAATCAGCCTGGCTGAGGATCTCATTCTTTGATCAGAGGATCCCAGCCTTACCCAGACAGGGCCTCTCAGCCCCCCAGACAAGAGAGCCTAGGACTGAACCCCGGAACCTGTCTCTACAGATTATTCCTTGGATGACTCAGACATTTCAGACCCTCACGAAGGCCCATATTCTCCTTATGAGGATTCTGATGCAGAGAATTCCTTCTGCTTCTCCTCCTGAAGAATTTTCCTTTGGGGAAACCTTGCATGCTATGATTTTCAGATTCAAGGAAAAGGCTAAGGACCTTTTACTTACCCACAGCATAGGCCTTTAGCCATTCCGCCAGTACTAACAGTTGTTGATGATGCATATAATGATGCCTGTACTGCTCTGATTCTCTTCCTCAGACAGATATTACAGGGTCCCGGACACACACTACCATTTGTATAAGGCTCCTGTTGCAGACCCTAAAACCATTTCACAAAGAGATGGGGTAAAAGGTTTATACTTCTGCTACTCTTTCGGCAGGACCTTGAACTGTCAATTTCACATGATTCAGTACCAGGAATTTTTGTTAGTCCAGCTAAATAAAAACTGTCTTCTCCTGAACCTTTAGACCTTCAGGATTTGGTACATAACTCTCAGCAGGTCAGTAACCATTTTAAAATGTGGCTATGATGCACTGGAGGCTTCCTTTAGATCAGCTATGACTGGAACAGTGATATTCGAGGCATGCCTTAAAGAACAATCCTTACCAGACCATGTTAAGTCAAAACTCCTAGATGCTCCCATGGAGAAACAAAGTTTGTTTGGCTCCCCTGCACAGGAGGTTCTAAAGAAGGTGGAAGAAAAAGCAAAATCTGTCCAAACAGTCAAGGATTTTTACAGGTCCAACCTCAAGAGGCAGAGGTCAATCTAGGGGTGCCTACAGGGCGTCAGTGGCAACCTACCAACCAGAGAAGTACTGCCACAGAATCAACTACAACCACTTCCACAGGGCAGACACAATGAACAACTGGCATTACATTACAGGAGACAAATGGACTTTACAAACAATAGACAAGGGCTACAGGTTTCACTTCCACACTCTACCAAAAAGAGAGGAATGCCAAACCTACCACCAAGCCAAAAACAGAGACAAATCAACAACTTACTAAGGATGAGAGCTATAGAAGAGGTACCACCTATGGAACAAAGCCTTTACTCCAGGCTCCTTGTACCAAGAAAAGAAAATCAATGGAGACCTATTCTAGACTTGTCCGCACTGAACACATACCTCATTGTACCAAAATCAAAATGCTGACCATCCAGCAGCTTCTTCCCATGCTGGGCAAGGAGTCTTGGCTGGTGACTCTAGATCTCAAGGCATACCTCCAGATTGCAGAAGATACCTCAGATTTCTTGCAGGATCAGAGCATTATCAATTCTCAGCATTGCCTTTTGGCTTATCTACTGTGCCCAGAGTATTCACGAAATGCCTGGCATCAGTTTACCCATACCTGGACGACTGCCTAATACAAGCGGACAACAAGGCAAAATTAACAAAATTTTTTGGAAAATGTCACAACTGTGTTGCAAGCCTTGGGACACAGTCAACATGCAAAAGTCAAGACTAGTACCATCCCAAAGGATAACATTCTTGGGTGCAGAACTAGATACATCAACTCAGATGGCTTTTCTCACAGAAGAAAAACAAAAGCAACTACCAGTCTATTTCATGACATTAACAACACAAACTCAGCTTACTGCAAGGAAAGTCCTGCAAGCCCTGGGCTACATGGCATCCTGCATAATATTGGTTCCGCATGCCAGGCTGCATATGAGAAAGCTACAATGGTACCTAAGGAATGTATGGTCTCAACACAAGCACAGTCTTGAAGCCCAGATTCCAATAATTCCATGCCTGAAACAAGAATTCCTGTGGTGGGCTCAGGCCTGTCAGTTGAACAGAGGCTTGCTTTCCACAAACCTCATCCAAGCCAGACCATCACCACGGACGCCTCAGACCTAGGATGGGGGCACACATGGTGGACAAGTGTATACAAGGCCTATGGACCCAAGACCAGCTGAATCTACACATAAATCTAAAGGAGATGCTGGCAGTGAAACATGTGATCCAGGCATTCATACCACTCCTTCAACAGGGTCATCTGCTGATAAGGACGGGAATACCACAGTCATGTGGTACATCAACAAACAGGGAGGTACACATTCATATCTTCTATGCCGGATGGCAATGGACCTGTGGAATGTGGCCCTGAATCTCAACATTCAACTTCAGGCCAGATTTGTACCAGGAAAAGAAAATTCTCTAGCAGACACCTTAAGCAGAACTACCACGGATGCTCACGAATGGATGCTGCATCCAGATATCTTCAAAGCCATAACAAAGAAATGGGGACTACCACAGATGGACCTGTTTGCCTCCCCACACAATCACCAATTGAAGAAATTCTGCACAAGAGCATACCACCCACTTGCTTGGAGGGTGTGGACTCCTTCCTTCAGCTGGAAAAACCTGACAGCATATGCATTTCCACCTCTTCCCTTGATTTACAAAGTTCTACTGAAGATCAGAGAGGATCAGCCAAGGGTAATTCTGATAGCTCCAGACTGGCCGAGGCACATTGGGTACCAGCTGAGAAGCATGCATGTCTCGACACCACCCGCCTCTCTCTCTATCTGTCCCTTACTACTAACACAGGACGACTACAAAGATCCTACATCCAAACTTAAAACACTGCAGCTAGCTGCTTTAAAACAAAATAACCCAGGTTTATCTCAGAGGGTTAAGGACATTATCCTGGAGGCACGCAGACCCTCCACAAGGAAGACTTATTCAGCCAAGTGGAAAAGATACCTCATTTGGAGTGCAGCAAAGGGAGAAAATGACTCATTGGCAAACATAGCACACATCCTGGAATATTTAGCAGAGCTGTTCCACAATGGCCTGTCTTACTCCTCCATTAAGATTCATGCATCAGCAATTTCAGCAGAATACAACATGGATCCTCCTGTCTTCTCTCATCCTCTACTCAGGCAGTTCTTGAGAGGAATCAAAATGTAAAACCTCCAAGGAAACCACCTTTACCTACATGGGATCTCAACTTTGTGCTGGAAAAGTTAACACTTGAACCAGCAGCAACAGCAGAATTACAATAAACTGCTTTCCTGCTAGCAATTACTTCAGCAAGAAGGGTATCTGAGTTACAGGCATTAATGGCAGTACAACCCTTCCTTATCTTCCATCAGGACAGAGTCTCTGAGAAAGAAACCCCCTACCTTGCAAAAGTGGTCTCTAGAGTATCATTGAGCCAAGCGATTCATTTACCTACATTCTTCCCCAACCCACGGAACAGGGGGGAAAGACTACTACATACCTTGGATGTGCACAGACAATTACGCTACTTTCTGGACAGAAGTAAGACCAGCAGAAAAACTGACCAGCTTCTGGTAGTATATGCAACAGGAGTGCAAGGAAAAGCAATTTCAAAACAGACAATCTCAAAATGGATAGGAAATTGCATTCGATTTTGCTACTCTCTTCATGGAAAGACAACTCCTGATAATATCAGACCTCATTCCACAAGAGCTACAGCCACCACTACAGCTTTCGGCTACCAAAGACATTTTAGAAGCTGCTACTTCATACATTTGCCAAGCATTATAATCTTCCCTTATACTCTAGATGGATCTTAACTACACCATCTTTATCTTAGTGCCTCCTCCCCAGTTTGGCTATGGTATTCTACCCATAGACTGCAGATGCATCCTTGAAGGACATAGTACAGTTTTGTACCTACCATAAATGTAGATGTCCTCCTTCCCTCTGTGGTATTTCTAGGTATTTACCCTTCTTTAGCTAGCTGCGGGAATCTATTATGGTGTATTTGTTTGTATATATATATGTATATTTTTATATTGTTTGCTCTCTACTGTTTGGAATTATTTCCATTTATCCAAATTCATCTGGGGCAAGAAACACTGAGAAAATGGTGGGTGGATGATGCTTTTTTACCAAACATCAGCTGAGGCCAGACTCAGACAGGGCTGCCTGAGGCAGGACAAACCCATATGTTAGGACTGCAGATGCATACCTATCGGACATCTACATTTATGGTAGGTACAAAACTGTACTTTGTGGAATATCAATCCAGTTACTGTTTTCCAATTTCTCCGGTAAAGCAGAACATTTCAGGTTTTCTCGGCCAGCTGTGTCTTCTAACTCTACCATTTTTGAAACCTCTCTTCTTAAGAAGTCTCTTACTTAGCCTGCCTTTCATTTCATCCTCAGATTTTTGCAGTTTTATCAGTTCATGTGAATAGCTACTTAAAGCTTCTTCTATTTTTTCTAGTCTTTTATTTAAGTTGATATATTTCTTCAATGTTTCACTGTTTTAAGTCACCTGCGAGTATGTGTGATTTATTTTTGCTCTAAATTACTGAAAGACATCACTTGTACCAGCGCTGAAGCTTGAACTGCTTTTTGCTGAACTACTGCATGATTATTTCAAGCCAGTGTTTTCTATTCACTTTTTCTGACTGATTTTATTTCTGGTTCTCTAAGTTTCTTCTTTGTTGGCATAGAGTCAGTGCACTTAATTTGCCAGTAACTGAATTGTACTCAGAATGACAATTTCACTGACTGTTATTTCTCATTTATTGCTTTGACTGTGGAAGAGCTGAAATGAAGCTCTTGATCAGTGTACAACCATCTTGGAAGTTCGCTGGACGATTCTGTCCTGATTCCTTTTAGGCTCTAGTTCCATGAGGATTTGCAGCAGGTATTGAAGAAAGCAAGAAAGGTTTCTGTTTACAAGTGAATGACATTTTCTAGGTAGTGCCCAACCGATATCAGGGCTTGGCATGCTGTTTACCCAATCTAATTTTAAAATATTTGTGTTAGCTACTTGGTGGCCTATCTTGTGCATCTATCAAGGTGCATCTTGCTTCCATCTCAGCTTGTCTGCCCATGGATCCACATCTTTCATCTCTTTTTTTGTGGTCCAACAGTTTATGAAAGGAATGTTGCACTTGAGTCCCCCTTGAAGGCAAAATCTTTCTCAATAGGATCTCAAATTTGCTTGTGAAAGATGGCCCTTTTCTTTTTTTGAACCTGTCATGTGGGCTGATTTGTGTTTAATCACTTGGAAAACTGTTTTGCTCATTTCTCTGACATGTACAAGGGTAGTCTCTAAGATGCTAGCTCTCATGGTGGGACAGCCTTTTCTGATTTTCCACAAGGAACAGGATTTTATGCACTGACCCTTCTTTACTTTACAATTTATCTTGAATCAAGCCATTAATCTCTCCATTTTTTTCTGCAACCTAAAACCAAGGTATAGAAGAATGTTCATAATATTGATCACTACTTCAGTAGCCTTAGCTTTATGTGTTATATTCTGCCAAGGATATAGTAGCCAACCAATTTCCAAAGCATAAGGAGATCTCCCACATGCACAAACTGTCAGGCAGCTCGGGTTGAGCTGGCCAAAAGACAGTTTTGGGTGCAAAGCTCTTTAGAGCTTTATAGGTTCATAGCAGATTACTAGGCTAACAGCCCTAGAGCCCTTACAAGCCTAGCCATATTTATCCTGAGTTGCCCCAATTGTCAGTTGTTATGTGAACAAAGTTCATAGAGGTAAAAGTTTATCGTAATTAGTACCGACTCCATCTGTCTGTGAGGGACGTAGGCACCACCTCAGAAGTAAATTTGCAGTCACCCATAAATTGATCTAGGTTGCATTTGAAGAGGGTCAGGGAAGAGCTCTGTTTCACATGAACTGGAAGCTTGTTCCAGAGAAATGGCAGTTTTTGGGAGATGTATTTCTCTCTGGCATGATTTGTTCACATCAGAGGCTAGGTTAAGATACCTGGAGTGAGTGCCTTTGTACAATTTGATTTACAAACGTGTAGCATTTCCATCAGATTTGGGTCAGAGACTGCCCTGTAAGCCAGGCACATGTCATCCTTTAGCAGCCTGTAGAAGACTGAATACTGTGACAGGGCTTTCAATCTTTCCATGTAGGACTTGTTTTGTGTACCCTGATTTTTTCTTGGTGCGAAACCTCTGTGGTGTCTTCACTTGTTGCCGGTGTCTGATGAGCTACATGCAAAAGAGAGCATTGTTCCTGATTATTGATCTGATGAGGACCGAGTGTAATGGAATTATAGCATCCTTAGATCTAGATGTAACGCCTTTACTTATGAGATGTGCCACATAGAAGGATGTCCTTACCACTGTGAATACATGATGGTCAAAGTTAGATTGCTATCAACATGAGTACCCTGTTCACGTACTACTGGGTCTACATTTAACGGGGTGCTGTGTATATGTAATTAGGTGGGATGTCAGCTTTCCAAAGGGAATAATGCATTTTTCACATTTAGCTTTTATCCATGGCTTTGCACCAGTTGTTTGTCTGTGTTAACCCTTTCTGCTGTATATTATCATCATTAGGGGACTCTGTGATTGCTCCCAATTCGTAATCATCAGCAAACTTGCTCAGCCACAGGCCATCCAAGGTTGCCTGGACTTCTGAGAGAGAAATTCCAAACAGTAAAGGGCCCAGCACAGAACCCTATGGTACTCCATTGGGGAATGGGCTATTGCTGGAGGTGAAGTCACCCACTTTTGAAAGTATAGATTGTGACAGAGTCATGCTGATACTTGTAACTGAGTAACTTGATAGATCCTGGCAGGCAACTAACTGTAACCCGCTCCTTATCCAACCCAGTGAGGGGAACATCCATGTGTTTCACTGCAGTCTCTCCTGTGAACAAAGCATTTGGTTTTGTAGTGGTACTTCTTATGGGCTTGTTTGCTGAGACACTGGTATGTGCGTGTTGGGATTTTTTTTTTTTTGCATTGCTGTGTGTGCAGTTGGTTTCTGTTTGAGAAGCCTCTGATCTTTTATTAAGTTACTAGTGAGTACCCCCACATAGGTTGGTTTATGTGTTGTATCCATATTTAGTGTGGGAAGTGGTGTGTGTATGCTGACTAACCTGTTTTTGACATTCAGTGTGTCCTTAATGCAAGAGTCTTGCCTCCAGTTTACTGCTGCTGAAGAGTATGCTTCTCTAAGGCTTTCAAGGATCGATGGTCTGCTTGATGCTGCTGTTTGTTTTTGGACAGTTAAGTCCCCTTTTTTGGGGGAAACGCCTATTTTCTAAATATTTGTGTTTTTTCACTTTCCTCTTCAGGAAAGTTATTTTAAAGCTAGGAGTTTTGTGTTTGCCACAAGACTGTATTGTAGATTTAAATGGGAACATTTTTTTTCTCTCTCAGTTTAAAAGTTGTACAAAGTAACTGAAAAATCATATTTTCTATGAAGAAATTGTTTGGCTTTTTGGGGGCTGACAAAGTATTTGAATCCTTTTTATTGTGCTTTTTTCTGTTAAAAGACTGACTTTTAAAGACTTGTAGTTTTTACTGGCATTTGCTACTTGTATTCCCTAGATGGTTCCATTTTCACCTTGATCAGGGGTTAGCCTCATATGGGCAAGAGAGCCACTCTTACCTGTCCTGGGGGAGGTAACAGGGAAGAGCTTCCTGTTACTTCTGAATGCAGTGCCCATCACTGGGGAAGCTGCTGCTGCCATTAGTAAAAAGGTTGACCCCATTTTTTTCTGTTGAAAACAAACAGAAAACTGAGCATGCCATCTTCTCCTCCAATTTCCTCAGACAGGCGTAGTTTACAATATCTTGCTCAGGGTTTAATTCAGGCTAATGATCCTTTTTGTAAGGTGGTGTCTGGTAAGAGAAAGAGGGATACTCCTTTTCCTGAAGAAATTCAAGATTCTAAGTCTGAACAGGAGGATGAAAGGAGAGATACAGGGTTTCCTCCACAGATTTATGATTCAGACTTAGAGAGCTCAGCTCAACCTACACCCATTCCTCCTGTTCTGTCTTTAGAAAATGTTACTGCCTGCAATTTTCATGATAGACAGCCAGCTTCCCCCCCTAAAAAGGCAAATAGGATGTATACAGTTTCTCAGTCTTAAGGTTTTGTACACTATTCCCAAACCTTACCCAACAGCTGTAGCTGGATCCCACTGCTACTAAACGCAGTCCTACCCTTTCTGTTAAGGATGGGAAAATTATTGAGAAGCATGGAAAAAAGTGTATATTTTTGCAGCTTTGATTTTTTTTCAGAATTTTGAATTGTCAGGCTCATTAGTTCTGACTAATTATGATAGTATGAGGATTGTTGTATCTGCAATTTCCTCTTTTGAGGAAAGTCTGTTGTAATTTAGTTTATTCTGTTGCACAGTTCACTACACATTGTTTACAGTGTGGGTATGACACTTTTGATGCTTCTTCTAGGGCTATTGCCACTGGTACTGTTATGTGGAGGTTTGGAAGGCTACATTCTCAGAACCTCATAGATTATGATAAAAATGAGATTTGAAATTCACATTTGGATAGAGATTTAGTTTTTGGCCTGTCTGCAGAAAAATGATAAAGTATGATGAAAGGGGCAAGCTGATCCAGGGAGTCTCCTAATATTTTTCATCCCTGCATTTTCAAATTTTTTAAGGGATCCTCTAACTCCACATCCAAGTTTGGCAAAAAGCAGGATAAACAGTCTCGACAAAAAAAAACAGGGAAACAGACAAGAAATGGCTAGGGGGATCCAAAAAAGAAGCTTCTATCCTCCTAAAACCAAGGGCAGTTCAAGTCTGAATGACTGTTCTAGAGACCTTCTAATCCCCCTTCCCACCCTGGCCCTTATTTTGTTTCTGACAAATGGGTTCTGAAGATCATTCATCTGGGTTGCAGATGGCAGTGGGAGAAAATTCCTCCTTTTCTGAGGGTCATTCCGCATACTCAAGATCACTGTCTTGTTTCCACTGGTTCTTCATCATTTACTGTCCCAAGGATTGATACAATTGAGTTGCTCCTTCCTAGGTAGGAAGGGTTTTTATTGAAGGTTGTTCTTGGTGCAAAAGAAAGAAAGTGCTAGGAGACCAGTTCTAGGGCCTTCTTTGCTAAACATGTTCGTGATGGTGCCCAAGTTCAAAATGGTCACTTCACAACCTGTTACCTCTTCCCCTCCTCTCTCAACTTTCCTGGTAAAACTGGACTTAAGATGCTTATTTCTATTCATCTAGACTTGAGACATGTCTTAAGGTCTTGTGTATGTGGATCACATTATCAGTTCTCTTTATCCTTTGGACTATCCACTGCACCAAGAGTGTTCACAAAATGTCTGTCTCCATTTATAGCTCATCGCAGACTACAGGGTATCCTAATTTTTCCATATTTAGATGACTTGCTTATTTTTGCATGGTCTTTGCCAAGGTGTCAGTAAACTGTCTCTTAGGTGAGCAGTGTCTTAAGCTAGGATTCCAACAGAACATTCAAAAGTCTTTCTGGACTCTTTCACACAGGATTGTATACCTTGAATGTCAACTAGATACCTCAGGTCAGAGAGCTTTTCTTCCACAGGAAAAAATAGATTTATATCTAGATCTGTGTCTAAGATTTTCCATGCAAACTTCAGTCACTGTGAGGGAATACCTCTTGGCATCTGTGGATCTTATGGCAAAATTCCACATGAGAAAGATCCAGTGGTATCTGATGTCTATCTGTTCCCAGCACCAACACCCTTTGTCTTTACAAATCCCAGCGCTGGGGTTTTTTAGAAGAGAGATCATTTGGTGGAGAGAACAGATATTCTTACATTCAGATCTCCCCTTCTCCCACCCTGTTCCAGAGAAGTAATTCACAATAGACTCCTCGAACTTTACTTGGGGGTGCAGTCTCTGGAAAGAGAAAAGTGCATGGTGTGTGGGACTTCAAAAACAGAGGCAAGCACATACGTATCAAAAAGATGCTGCTTGTGATCAATACGCTGAACACTTTGAATCCTATTTGGTCCTCGGGAACTATTAAAATTGTTAACTGACAATAACATAGTGATGTGGTACATCAACAGGGTGGGGTATACCAGGTCTTGCCAACTATGCAGACTAGCCATGTTAGCTTGGAATATAGCTTCACAGCAAAATCTCACTGTACATGCATCCTGCGTTCTGTCAGAGCAAAAGTGTATGGTAGTCAGGGTGAGCAGGACCAGAGCAGACCCTCATAAATGAAAACTAGAATGGGGGGGTTTCCAAGATTTGAGTCACCCATGGGGAGTTCCTCAAATAGACTTTTTTGCCTTCTATCTGAACAATCAACTGGCAAGATGTAGTTTCAGAACTCCACTCGAGAAGGTCTGGAAGACCAATGGCTTGTCTTTTTTTTTTCTTTTCCTTGGACAGGAATGTTCCTGTATTCTTTTCTACCCTTTGTACTGATAGCCAGGGTACTTCAGAAGATTCAGAAGGAATCCCCCAAGATCCACTCCTGCCCTTTTTAGACCTTTACTATTATTTTATCTGCAAGTTCTCTTTAGCCTCCTTATATAGGCTATTACCTGACATTCCAGTCTTATTAACGGTAACCTCTATAGATCATCTTTCTACTTGTTTATTTCTCATTTTTCTCCTTAATCAAAAATTATGTCAATAACTGATCTTTGAATTTTTTTTCTCATTTGTTAAATTAATTGTATTGTTATAGTCTATCGCTTTTATTCATATTTGTATTATAAAATACTGAAGCTTTTTTGTCTACTGCTGTGTTAAACATTTTGTAATATTGCAGAGCTTTTCTCCCTGGGCCTCTGCTGAAAAAGGGGCGATCAGCTCAGTCGGACAAACCCAGTCAACAAATGTATAATAAATAATTGTGACTCCCTTCTGGCCCAGTCAACTATGGTTCTCCCTTTTGTAAATGACCAGGGACAATTACAACAAGCTTCCTCAAAGACTTGATCTACTCACACAAGAATAAGGGTGTTTGATACATTGCAATGTTAATCAAATCCAGTTGATTGCCTGGTTTATAGTCTTAATTCCTTTTAGGCCCCTGTTTACTGAGGACTTGCAACAGATATAAATGGAGGCAAGAAAGCCTGGTACAAGAAAATCATATATTAACAAATGGGAAGTTTTTCTAGCTGGAGCCAACAACATAACAAGCATCCATTCGGGGATAGTTGTTTGGTTTTGTATTATTTGTGAGTTGTTATCCTATGGCCCTTTTTATTCCACTATGAAGGGTTCATTTATCAGCCATTTCAGCATGTCTACCCATGGAGCCCACTCTTTCAATGCAGTTTCGTGTCAACATGTTTTTAAAAGGGGCTTTGCTCAAGAGGCTGCCAAGTTAAACATGTGGCCCCTCCTTGGGATCTTAATTTTCTGTTAGAGAGACTAACAGTTGCTCCATTTGATCCAGCTAACTTTGCTGATGTGAGGTTCTTATCATGGAAAACACTTTTACTGATTGCTCTGACCTCTGCAAGAAGAGCATCTGGATTGAAAGCCCTTATGATGAGTCAACCACATCTCATTTTCCTCAAGGATAAGGTTTCTTTGAGAACTACTCCTTATTTTCTTACAAAAGTAGTATCCAAGTTTACTTTAAGCCAAGCTACTCATCTCCCCATTTTCTTTCACAAACCTAAAAATGAGGGAGAAAGGATACTCTGTACCTTAAATGTACACCAACAACTTAGGGGCTATTTTGACAGAACTAAATCTTACAAATCTTTGGATCGATTGTTCATTTCCTTTGAAAGTAAGAAGAGATGACCTGTGTCTAGACTATTTCCAAATGGTTATATAAAGCTATTAACAAAACTATTCCTGGCAGGGTCAAGGCCCACTCTACCAGATCCTTTGCTTCATCTGTGGCTTTTTGGAAAGGGTTTGATTATAGAATTATTCTCGAAGGTGCTACTTGGTCCTCTGTGCATACTTTTACAAAGTACTATGTTTGTTTCTTTCTGTAGGTCCAGGTCAGGCATTGCTAGGGACCATTCTTCATTGCTAGACCGTTCTCCTTCCACCTCCCAAATGTAGTATGCTAGGTGATCTACTGATGTAACTAAGGGTACTGCAGCAGTAGTAAGTATTATGAACATAGTAAGTAAACTTGCCATAACAGTAGATGTTTGAATGATCAGTGCTGCAGTAGCCACTCCCTCTCTCCACCCCCCTTGTTTTTTAATTCCAGGGTGTGGATATTTATTTTTTTATTCATAGCATTCTTTTCTGGGCTCAGCCTCCCTCTCTCTATTGGCAGGAAAGCACTGAAGGACTTGTTGCCCAAGCTTGTCTTTAGTCAGCTGAGCTTGAGCTGCCTGACAGTTTAGATGCGTGGAAAGTGCCCTGAAGCTTTGGAAGGATGTAACCCATGTAGCTAAGGCTGCTCTAGCAGTGATCATTCGAGAACTACTGTTGTAGTAAGTTTACTTACACAGCTGTACTTTCTGCATACCTTGAATGTGCATGGGCAGCTCGGGTACTACCTTGCCAGAAGTAAGCCTTTCTGGAAAGCCTAACTGTTTCTTTCCTGAGGTGGGGCTAGGAATGGTCAACCTGTCTCTAAGCAAGAAAATTGCTCATTGGTTGTCCTCTGCTACTGTTTTCGTTACTCTCACCATTGTAAATCTATTCCCGGCAAGGTTAAGGCACATTCAACCAGAGTGTTATCCTCTTCAGTGGCATATTGGAAAGGCGTGGAATTTAGAAATGTTCTAATGAAGCAGCAAACCTGGTCCTCTGTTCATAACTCTACAAAGCACTATAAACTGGATTCTTTCTGAAATTCCTGGGCAGGCTTTGTAAAGACCATTCTCCAGGGGCTCCTGGATCATTATCCCACCTCCCTGCAGGTGGGGTAAGCTTTGGGAGTCTAGCCATATGTCACTGAGACAGTGTGAATGATGAGTACAGTACAGTTGCACAAGTATTACCTGTGACAATAGATGTTTGAATATCACACTGCCTCAGTGGCAGCACCCACCCATCATCCTCCTTATTTTGTGTATATTTTGACAGCTTATAACCTTGTTGTATTAGTTGACTTTGGTTATTTGTGTTTGTAGCTGTGACTTAGTTGGTTTCAGGCAATTCTCGCCTCTGGTCCTTCTTGGTTGTTCATACTTAGCACTAAAAGCCTGAATAACTGACTTTCTGTGACATGGGTTAAGCTTCCCCTAATGGGTGAGGCTTAGCAAATCCACTATCACAAAGTCAGAGGAGGGGAATTTGAGCTCTGGAAAGCTGCCAGTGAGAGTTTGTGCAGGCACAGAACTCATGTCACTGAGACGTTGTGAAATTTAAACAGCTATTGTTACAGGTAAGTAAGAATTGCACAACTCTGTACATGCTACTTCCCATTATCTTGCTGAAGTGTTTATCACTATTCCTCATAATGGAATTATACTTAAACTTGGGCAACTGAAAGTAAATTAAGGTGTTAACTTCAGTCCACAGATAACTGCATGATCATAGACAACAGATAAAAATAGGAGAATGCTTGTTTTCGCCATCTCATCAGCACTTAAATTCTTTAAGACTGTGTCATGCAGCACGTAGTGTAGCTAGGGCAGGGCAAGAGGGGCAACTACTCTGGTCAGAAAGTGTTGGGGGGTGGTGCATAATCAGCTAATCCCCATTCTGATCTCTAGTACATTATTGGGTTTTAAAACCTGGTATTGCATTTGCGGTCAAACCTGGGCAACTATATTGCTCCATGTGTGGTCTAAACTGTAGCAAACCTGCTTGCTTCAGTTTAAAAGTAAAAAAAAAAAATCACTTCAACTCTTGTGAGCAATGTAGTGCTCTGTGCAGATGGTATAAACTGTAACTGTTTGCTACAGTTTATATGAAGTTTTTTTTAATAAAATGGAAGAGGGACAGGGCACAGAAACTGGACCTGAATGGCTAGGTAAGAGGGGGGAGTGTTGTGCATCTGGCTACCAGATTTGTGTTCTTTAATGGGAGTGCTGGGGGAATGGATCTGTAATAAGCTAATTGCTACAATGTAGTGATCAGCTTAATACGGTAAAGTGCTCTGTGTGTGTGTGTGTGTGTGTGTGTGTGTGTGTGTGTGTGTGTGTGCGTGCGTGCGAGGGTGGTGTTCATTGTACCAGTACAGGGCACTGGTTGAGCTTTTGCTGGTGCAGCCACTCCTTTCACAACATGTTTTGTTTCAGACATCAAAACTTAACTCCAGTGTTATGGGGAAAGTGGACATTGCTTGATGAGGCTGGAAGTCTTCTCTTTTAGCTCCGTATATCACAGTTAAGTTTCTTTTTGGTGATGAAAATAAGATAATTTGATATGAGTAATGGTAACTAATGTGCGACAGTCCTAATGCTTAAATGATGACAGGAAAACTGGAATCTTTGTTTGAAAACTGTATCGTGGAAGAGGCGGTATGTTAAAAACGTGAGTCCAGTATCGGCCATAGTAACAGTGTTCCATGGATGATAAAAACTTAGTTTGGTTGTAGATTAAGGAAATAAACTGAAATTTGGAAGAAGAGAAATACGGTTTACATCACATTTCCAGTTTCTTGGAAGGGTACATAACAAGATTTAATGTGCTTGGAGCTGTGTGTTGAGTTTTTACATGTTTAATAGGTTGCTATGATGCCAGTTTAACAGATGTTTGAACTGTGAAATCAAATGGAGAAGATGCATATTCAAGCCAAGAGTGCAGGCAGTGATAATTAGTTACAGTAAAGAATAAATCGCGTAGAAAGAACTGAGACTGATTAAAGTGCTGAAAGGAAAAGTGAGGCTGTCTTTATTGGAGTGTATAAAACTAAGATTGCACACTTGACATAATTTGCAAAGTCATTGGAAAATTATAAACACATATATATTGCCTTTGACTATCTCATTCAAATTTTGTGGTAAACTTGGAGATATAATTGTGGTGGTTGTTTGTCTTTCGGCTTTTCCCAGTTAGAGGTCACCACAGTGGAACTCCAGTCCGCTAATTATTGACAGTAGGTTTTTACAGTGCCGAGTTGCCAGCTCGACGCCCAACCTTCAGCGAAGGCATGCCCATTCACGCATGTCTTTCGGAACGCCACTCAACCGCGGGGAGGACATGCAGACTCCACACAGAAGGCACTCCCCTCACTCCAGCAGAGAATCGAACGGGAGAACCTCTTGCTGTGAGGCAACAACGCTACCGCTGCACCACCGCAGATTATGGAGATATAATTGTGGTATAAATTGTAAATATATGTGAATGAACTGAAAAAAAATGTCAAATTTGGTCAAATAATGTTTAACGATTACAGTTAGTTGGATGCAGTTTTCTTGCAGTAATTGTTATGTGTAGCTGCTGTAAAGGAGTATAATGGACATAAATTAATATACAGGTTGACTATGCCTACAGTTTTGAATGTTTTTTCAGCAGAAAATATGGGGCAATGCCCAGGTTTGTAATGCTGCCAATGATGAAAACTGAAAATATGGAATTTGAAAATAAAGATGATTCCACAGCTTTGGAGAAGTGTTAAAAGGAAAGGGAGGAGTGAGATGATGTGAACAAAAAGGGAAACTTTTAACTCCTCAGGACAGGGGTGGTATGAGAGATTAACATTCCTCTGTGGCTGCAGACTTTCATATGTTGTTATAGGTTTATGACCACTAGGTCCCTTACAAGCGTAGCCGCACACCCCCAAGCCGTTTAGTAAGGCGGTGACTGTGATTTGTAGGAGGGTATTAGGATAATGCTTTTTTTGAAGCCTCTGTCCATATGGGACTTGAAGGCCAGACCGGAGATAAATTTATGATTTCCCATCCAATTGTCAAGGTTTCATTTGAATAAGGTTGAGGATGAACTCCTCTTAGTCAGTCGAGCAGTCTATTTAAAAACAGTTATATTCCTTGTTCCCCTTTTTGAATTACCGGAATATTGTTAGAAGTCTGATAATCACTGCCAGATGTTTCTTGGGCAGAATTGTTGGGAGATTTATACACAGACCTAAGAATTTGGATTGTCCATTGCATTTAGTTACATTGAAGTGCCTGGTAGTTAAAAGTTGCCCCATTCATTTATTTATTCTGTCACTTAATTTATAATACTTTAGATTTTGAATTTATGACAATTAACATGGCAGTCTATTACAGCTGTTAAGTTAAACTGGTGTGAATATAATAGGTTGCAGATGAAGGTGCTTACATTTTAAGTAAAGGCTGTTTATGAAAGATCCTTAAAGATTAGTGATGGAAAAGTAGACATTCTGTGCACAAGAAACCATTTCTCTGTTTCAGAAGCAAGGTATTCCTGGATTTTCAGAGTTATTTTGTTTGCTGAACTTTAACTATGAGAGCTGTTACATAGTTTTCACTGTAATTCTATGAAGAGGTTTAACAGAAAATGTTCGCAGCCAAATATGTACACATTCAGTGACCATGTTGAAATGTGTTGCTGGCCTGTTTGTTGAATATTCACGGGACAGAGAATGTAGAAGGATGAGTGATAAGATTCTACACTGTAAAAGTAGCTAGGTAATGGAAATTGCTGAGTGTGACTGTACTGTTGAATACTGGCACTGAAGTATATGCGCTTTAAGATGCAAGTTTCATGCAGTGGAAAATAAGGGATATTGGTTCATAGATTTGTACTAGGCTATCAGCCCTAGGGCCTATACAAGCCTAGCCATAACAATTCCCTGGCTATTTCTTCCACACTATTTACTTCCCTGGACCCCTGTCTAGCAGGGCAACTGACGTGATCCCCAGGGTGAATTTCCTTTCTCCCTTCCAATCGTCAAGGTTCCTTTTGAAGAGACCAAAGAGGCACTCTGCTTGACATGTATGGGCAATCTATTCCAGAGTCTGGGGAGTCTCTGGGTCAGGAACCTATCCCTCCAGCATGTTTTGTTTATTGTGATGACAAGGTTTAGATCCTTGGAGTGTGTGGCTCTGAGGGATTGGGATTTCTTTAAGTGTAGCATGTCCAACAGCTCTGGGTTTGACATGGCCTTGTATGTTAAGCAAAGATCGCCTCTGAGTAGACGATATGCGACAGAGTATAGCTGGAGTTTTTTAATCTTGGGTTTAATCTAAATGCATGTGTTTAGAGATGGGCAAAGGAAGAAGTGTGTGCATAGAACAGTTGACAAATGTCAAGAACCATATGAAAGGGCAACATAAAAATGGAAGTGATTCTTGGTTGGTGTGTTTTAAATGTACAGTGGCAATAAATTGATGCTCTAGATGTTTTTGGAGGTTTCTGATTGTCAAACTTGACAGTGTTTGATAGTACCTGAAGGCCTAATGGTCAGGCAGGCTGAATGCATTGATGTGATAGAGGATTGATGAAATAGGGATGTACATAATGTTCCCTGGGTTGCCCTAATTCATTAGTGGTCCATAAGTAGATGGTATACACTTACCAGGAAGAGGATTTCTGGCATATATGAAGGAATGCTGTAATGAAGCACAAAAGTGTGAGGCTACTGGAAAGTTTTGCAGCATTGTTTTCTGAAGGCAGAATATTGGTATTGCTGGTCTGAGGATATTTAATAAGAGCACCTACAATACTTGAGCATTATAGCATAAAGAATTTGTTAGACACGTTTTTATAAATGAATGGTAAGAAAACATGGATATAATAGGAAGAGTAATTAGTAATATGTTAACAGATGTACTAAATAAATCTGGTAAGCATCCTTTAATGTGACATAAGTTCATAGATGTATACTAGGCTAACAACCATTAGGGCCTTTATAAGCCTAACCATGTAACCCAACTGTGTTATATGAGGTATTGTATCTTAGATGTTTATAAAAGGGGTATATGTTAGAATGTGATTTACTAACTGCCATTGTCCACTGGAGACATAGGTGCCAGGCCACAGTTGAATTTCTAATTTACCATCCACTGGTTCAGGTTACACTTGAATAGGGTTAGGGAGGGACTCTATCCTACATGGATGGGGAGCCTGTTCCAGAGAATAGGAGTTCTCTGAGATAAATAGGACACGTTTGAGAAACAATGTATGTATGTTGCAAGCAAAATTTAGATCCTTAGATCTTGCAGTGCAGATGCTGTTTATTTTGCAGATATTCAAAAGGTCCACCAGAGCAAAAACCAAGATTGCCTCTCAGTAGTTTATAGGATGCAGTATAGGGATAGGGCTTTGAGGCAATCCTCATAGGACTTGTGTTTATGCCCTGTATTCTTTGTAAGGAACCTTTGCAGATGTTCCAATTCCTGCACATGTCTGGTTAGGTACATACTGAAGAGGACATTATACTCTGCGATTGGTATGATGAGGGCAAATACAGTGGCAGAATGACTTCCCTGGACCTAGATGCCATGCCCTTACTTACAAGTTGAGCAACACAGAATGGTTTCCTTACTATCTTAGACATGTTAGCCAAAGACCAGGTTACTATCTACATGTGTTCCTAAATCTTTGACTTCTGGGTCTACTCTTAATGCGTTTGATCAGTGATGATGTTTCCCAGGGTTGCTAAATTCTCAAAAGGTACTCTTATGCATTTCTTGGCATTGAATTTTAAGCCGTGGCAGTGACACCAGTCATTTGCCTGTGTTAGACCCAGTTGTAAAATATTATTGGGATTCCTTAACTGCTCCTAGTTTGCATTAATCTGCAAAGTTGGTCAGCCAGAGGCCTTTGACATTGGTCTCAACTTCTGCGAAGTAGATGCCAAAGAGGAGCAGATCCAGCACAGAGCACTGATGGACTCCACAGCTAACTGGCATCTCTATGGAGGTGGTCTTACCAATCCAAATATTCTGCATCCTATCTGAGACAGCTAGATATCTACCATGTTACACAGGGGTTTGTGCCCAGTTCTATAGGTTTGTGAATAATGCTGTGTGGGGTACTAGATCAGATGCCTTAGCCAAGTCAAGGTAGGCAGTGCACATTGTTTTATACTCATCCATTGCCTTGCTGAGCTTCTCCAAGAAATCCACCAGTTTTAGTAGGCGCAACCGTCCTTTGACAAAACTGGAGTGGGTTGGGTCCAATATCTGAAGGTTTTCTATCTCGTTGTCTATCATTTTCATGAAAATTCATTCCATGGCTTTGCATATAAGACCAGTCAGACTAATGAGCCTGTAGTTTCAAGGATCTTTTGATGGTCTTCCCTTATGATGAAGGATGACCATTGCAGTTCTCCATTCTCAAGCTACAAAGCTTGTTCTATGACTAAAGTTATAGAGACTTCAGTGGCCCCAATAGATCATATTTAAGCTGTTCATGAAGCATCCCAGATATTATTGGGGTCCATTGAGGCTGTGTTCTCGGCCTTTACTGCAACCAGAATCTGCTACCTATTTATAGTTGGAGGGGTTATTTGGCAAAATAGTTAATTCATTGATGCATTGTTCAATGGATGGTATAAAGTTAATTCATAGACTTGAAAACTGTGATTTTTAAATAATTCAAGCCTGAAATATATATTTCCAATTCACACCTATAGCTACTTATGGCGTCCAGACCTTTTTTGGATCTGGCTTCTTTAATAAGCAACGTACCAGATAATAGGCAATATTAGAAAGTGCACAGAGTTATTAACAAAATGACACTGTTAATCTTGGATGTGCTGCACAGAGAAATTAATCTTTATTTGTTTACCTACTATTTATATTTACATGTTTGTTTATATTTTCAGAATTGAGCCCCCTACATACTGTTGAGGGGTATGATATGCCATGGTGTGTGACAGGGAAATTCATGTGTCTCCATTTATATTGCACTATACCTGAGAATATTGCTAGTTGTCTGTTCGTAATTATAAATAGAAGTAATATATTTGATGTGGTCTTCTTCATTCCTTCTTGCATTAGGGTTTCGGATCCATCTCGGCCACATTCTACAGACTTGGGTCCGACTTTCAAGCTCCTCTCTTGTACCCATAATGCCCAGCATCCACTCAAGTACTTCAGATCTCATTTGCTGCTTCAGCGAACCGGACATGGATCTCATACCATCAAGCTTTAGTTGGAGAGTTATCCTAGTTCTTGCTGTTTTTCAGCTTTAGGTGGATTTTGTAAGTCCTCCCTCCATTTTTTTTTCTATGTGTGTGTGTGTGTGTGTGTGTGTGTGTGTGTGTGTGTGTGTGTGTGTGTGTGTGCATTCGTTTTTTTCTTTTCCTGAAAAAGAAATTAAAAACATGTAGGTTAGTTTTATTTCTACTGTTACTGTACACATTTATTAAAGGTTAGATTAAAGTTAACATGAAGTTAGACATTAGATTTAAAAATTTAAAGAATTTAGATTTTGAAGAGTTTCGAATTAGAACTTAACTGTTCTTTATCTTCTTCGTGGTGACAGTTGATTCTGGTGTTTTTTTCATTGGATCATGGCAGACAAACCTTTATCCTGCTTTAAATGCTGCACTTTTAGGCATAAATCCCCAACCAGGATGCCCACAAGGTGTCCATGTACTGCCTGGGTGCTGACCACTTGAAGGCGGAGTGTAACATTTATGCCATTTTTAATCCATGGGGTTTAGCAGACCGTAGAAATAAACTGATTCTTAGCGGCCTCTTCCCTCCTCTGCTCTGGAAGCTCAGACCCCTTCTGTGGCTTCTTCCTGTTCATCTCCTACTGCTCCTAAAGAGTAAAAAAAGAGGTCTCTCCCAGTTTTTCTCAAGGACCCTATTGAAGTTAAGAAGCCCATGAGCTCTGCAGATCTGACTTCTTTGGATATTTAGAAATGACCTCCCTGGTGGGATCCTACAGCTTTTTTGGATCTGGGGGATATTATTATTATATCGCCTACCCCTTCATTGGCTCCCACTTCTGATTCCATACCTCCAGATCCAAGGAGTTTGAGGTTTCCTGTGCCTTCCTCGAAGTCCAAGCATTCCCGGCCCCCCTCATTGGCTTTATCCAGGTCCTCCAGAAGCTTGTCCAAGTCAGATATCGACAGGCTGATGAGATTTCCCAAGGCATATCCAGATTGGGGTAGTTTGGGGTCCTTCTGTCAAATCTGTGAGCTACCCAGGCCATCTCATCAGGACTCTTTCTTCGATCTGACCCTGTGTTTTGGAGTCACAGGATTCTGGACTGCTGTGCATGTCGGACTCGGGTCAGGCGAAGCTACTCTGCTCGATGCCAAGGAAGCCCTTGACTAGCCCTGTTCGGCATTTTTGGAGCAGAGCGAGTGTCATAGCCATGGTGTTGGTGCTGGGTCCGGGGTAAGCTCTGTCTTTCTCTGATCCATCCTTTCCCTTAGGCACCTCGGCATTCAACAGCTCAGGTCCAATCCCTTTGTGAGACTGTGGACCTGGAGTGAGTCCTGCCCATTTTTTCCTCTGTTTCTGCTTCAGAGGAAATGGAAAGGGCTTCTCCTGGTCCTTTGGCCTTTCAGATAGTGGAGAGGGTTTTCTCCAGAGTTGGAGATCCAACGGCACATATTCCCAATCCGACTCTGTACCCCCGTCAGAACCAGGCCTTGCTCAATCTCATCCTGCCACATGTATTCCTGTCCCGAGCAGCCTCCAAGAATTCCCTGCTCTGTAGGGACTTCTTCTTCCGACACTTCTTCAGAGTACCCAGTTGAGGAAACCCCTCAAATGAAGGCATGTAAGAGGAGGCACATGGACTCCCCATTGGAGTCTTAAATGGAGGTTACTGACTTCGATGAAGGGGAAGGATCCCCCTTATGTCCAAGTGAAGATGTCTCCTTTGGGAGCATTTTAGAGATCCTAAAGCCAAAAGGTGAGAGGTCTGCCCAACCTCCTTCCTCTGAGGAATCGGTTCTCTTTGGAACAGGCCCATCTATGTCTTGGGTGATCCCCCGGTGGATGCCCTGATGGATTTAGTGACATGCCAAGCATGGATGGAGCAGGACACCATTGAGCCCATACCCGGAAAATCTGAATGGTTTCTGTACCTCTCGTAGACGGAAAACATTGGAGTAAGGGTCCAGTAGTCGATGCTGTTATGATGGTGGCAGCCACCAAGAAAGAGCTGGAGGAAGAAACTGCTAATGTCCATCTGCCTAACAAGGATTCTGTAGCACTAGACAGGATTGGGAAGCGCATCTATGCCTCAGCCACCTTTGTGCTGAGGTCATTGAAGTACTTGGCTTATTTTACTTGGTGCAGAAAGGTCTGATCAAGGAGCTCTCAGCCTCTCACTAAGGCCATGCCTGCGGAGGAATTTAAGAAAGTTTCTCCCAAGCTGACCACTCTTTCATTCTTCGCTAACTCATCTATGAAGTTAACCTCCCATACCATGGAGGGCACCTCGTGAGTAGCCGGTTCAGGACTTTCCCTAAGGAGGCATGCCTGGATGAGGATGTATGATTTTGTAGAGCCCTTTAAGGCATCATTTGTCAATGCCTCTTATGATGGCTCTTCCCTTTTCGGGCCGTCACTTTGAATTGCACTTAGCCACAGCAAAAAGGACGGAAAGACCCTTTCTGCTGTTGGAATCACTTTCTCCAGGAATCAGTGTGGAGGTAAGAAACTGTGGTTTAGCAAATTGTCAAGGGACTTTCCAGGACCTGTGCAGGGAACCCTCCTCTAGAGGCAGAGGGGGAGGGTTTGATGATGGACACCACTCCAGAGGCAGAGAGGGTCTGCAGAACCAGGCCTTTAGGAAACCCTCTCCCAATAAGCCCTACCGGAGCTCCTGAAGTGCTGCCCAAATGTCTCTGGAGGCAATCTGAGGCTAACTAGCTTTGCACCCAGAAGCCTGGACCCACTTGACTCAAATCCATTGTGTGCTCAGCATAATGTCCAGAGGTTATTACATTCCCTTTTTTCTTCCTCCAGACTCCAAAAGCCTTCAAAACATGCCACTCAGTCAAAGGGAAGAAGACAGCACAGGAAATCCAGCTACTGTTGCTAGAGAGGTCACAACCGAACATAGAGGATTCGGAACCTACTTCTCCTTTTTGGTGCCAGAAAAGCCAGAGAACCTAAGACCCATCTTGGATCTAAGCAAACTAAATGAATACATAAAGAAGTCGAGGTTCAAATGGTTGCAGTTCAGTCCATTCTGCCACTGTTGCACAAGGACAATTGTATGTGTTCGATAGATCTCAAGGACGCGTACTAGCACATCAGAATAAACAGGTGCTCCAGGAGATATCTGAGGTTAAGGCAGGAAGCCAATCATTCCCAATTCAGAGCACATGCCTATGGGCTCACAGCAGGCCCCCCCCCCCGGGTGTTCACCAAATGAATGGCGGTGGTAGTGGCCCACTTGAGGCTCAGGGGTTTCCAGATGAATTCATATTTAGATAATTAGCTCCTGACCGCTCCCACAAGGCATTTGCTAATCCAAGCCAGGGACTACTTATCACAGTTAATCACACTCCCTGGGCATCACCATAAACATGAGCAAATCCATCCTGACTCCGGGACAGAACCTGGAATTCATAGGTACGCAGCTCAACACAGGGGATGAGATAGTTTATCTTCCTTTTCACAGAGTAACCATTTTAAGAAATCAGGTATAGGAACGGTTAGCCCAACAGATCCCCATGGCTTGCTTGATCCTGCAGACCTTGTGGTCCATATCTGAAGTCATTCTGTTAGTCCATCTAGCCAGATTTTTCATGTGGGTTCTTCAGTGGACGTTGGTGACACAGTGGTCCATCCTTTCTCAGCCATTGTCCCTTCGCATCAGTTTGACTCCTATTTACAGGTGTCACCTCATTTGGTGACTACAGTCAGACAACGTCATTCTAAGCAGACCATTCTTGAACAGCCCCCCCATAAGCCACCATGACCATGGACATTTGCCAGTTTGGGTGGCAGGATATTGCAATGGGAAGATGGTCCAAGGTACATGGTTGCCTACCGAGACCAGGTTGCATATCAGTGTTCTGGACATGAGAGCACTCCTCCTAACGTTGCAAGCCTTTCAAGGACGTTATCCCCCTTGGGACTATTGCAGTACACACTGACAACATGTTTGGTACATTAACAAACAAGGAGGAACCCGTTCTTATACCTTGTGCAGGGAGACCATGAGGGTGTGGGAATGGGCAATATCTTCAGACCGCTTTCTTGTTGCAGTGCCATATAACAGGGAAACAAAGGATCCGGTGGACAAACTCTGCAGATTGCTTCTGGTTCCTCATAAGTGGTCCCTCAGTCAATCTGTGGCGAGCATGATCATCAGCCATTGAGGTCAACCTTGCTGGGACTCATTTGCCTCTCCCCTCAACAACAAATGCAGTAAGTTCATGGCTCTGATCACTTCTCCATGGGAGTCCCCGAGAGATGCATTAGTCCACTATTGGCCCCTGGGTCTCCTGTATGCTTACCCTCCTCTTCCTCTCATCCCAATGTTTCTTCAGAAGGCAAGCAGGTTGAAGCACTCAGTCATCCTCATTGCCTCCTCCTGGTCTCGTCAGATGTGGTTCCCCTTCCTATGGTCTCATCTGAAATATCCTCCTCAGATTCTGGAGCCAAGTCAGGACCTCCTTTCTCATCCATCAGGGATGCAGTATCCGATTCTTCAATCCCTCAAATTGACCACTTGGTTTCTCCTTTTCCAACCCTAGTGAGACAGTCCGGGCTTAAGTCCTTGGTTTGAAAAATTCTTCTAGCCTAGCAAAAGGCTTCCAGTAAAAAAGTCTACACCAGTAATTGCAAGAGATTTGTTATTTGGCAATGGGCAGGAACCCTGATCCTTTCTCAGCACCAGTTTCAGATAATTTGCTATTTCTCAGCACCCTTTTCAACGAAGGAGCTAGCTTCTTGACTATCAAATTACAATTAGCTGCTATTTCCAATTTTCATACTGCAAGACAATCGCATTCTCTGTTCACTTTTAGACTATGCAAATCCTTCATGAAAGGTGTTTTCTTATTAAGGCCCCCAATTAAAGACCAATCTCCCCCCTTAGGACCTCATTGTTGTGTTGCAGGCTTTGATCCAGGGACCTTTTGAACCTGCAGCTAGTTGCGACATGAAGTTTCTTTCCTGGAAGATAGTCCTCTTGGTGGCTGTAACTTCCACTAAGAGAATTTCTGAACTACAAGCCTTATCCTCCAAACCTCCATACATACTTTTTCATAAAGACTGTGTCCGTACGCACTAGTCCACTTTTTATGCCCAAAGTAACTACCAAGAACAGTATTAATCAATCCATCCAATTACCAGTGTTCTTTCCCAATTTCTTTAATAAAGGGGAGTATGTTCTCCATCTTCTAGACATTCATAAGCAAGCTTATTTTTACCTGCACAGGACTGAACAGCACAGGAAGGTTATCGACTTTTCTTAGCTTTCTACTCTAATAGACTTGGACAAGCAGTATCAAAAATTACCTTGGCGAAATGGATATCTGACTGCATCTCATACATTTACTCGTGCAAGAGATTGGCGTTACCTAAACCTCCTAGAGCACATTCCACCAGAGCTATGGCTACTTCTATGTTCGCCTATTCTAGAAATTCCATTGATGGCATTTGCACAGCAGCATCATAGTCTAACAGTTATACCTTTGTATCGCATTACAAGTTAGATATATCCATGAGCAAGGCCTCTTTTGATTCAGTGGTGCTCCAGCATATCCTTCCATGAGGGCCACCCAGGATTTACGTATCTGGGGACTCTGACCCTATCCTGAGGAGGAATGAAGACATCATCAGATTAAAAGGTTGTCTTACCATAACTTGGCATCTCTGTTGTCTTCCTTCAGTCTTCCTCACTTTCCCACCCAAACATCCTCCAGCCTTTCTGTTGTAGAGTAACATGGATGATGAAGGGACTCATGTCCTATGGCTGAGCCTCTTCTGCCGTTCCTTTGATGTGTAGGTGCTGAATGATTGGAATTGGTAAACTCCATCTGAGGTACATGGATGGATGTGGGTGGGGCATTATGGGTAGGAGGGAGTACCTTGAGAGTCCAATCCAAGTCTGTAGAATGTGGCTGAGCCGGATCTGAGGATCAGAGCCAAGACCCTGTCACGAGGAGGAATGAAGGCAGACAACACATATGCCAAGTTATGGTAAGATATAACCTTTTATTCCATATGTACTTAATGTTTCAAAAACCAAGTGACTTACAAACTGTTGCATGACATCAGGTGAAACCTTCAATGTTGTTATAAAACTATCTTTGATATTTGCACTATAAGTTGCATATCTTGAGAGGTGTTCAGTGTTTATATTGCTAATTATACAGTTAATTATGTTTTCTAGTTTCTGTAAATATCTCAAACATGCACTCCTAGAGGAATTTCTTACATGAAAGTTTGTCTAGTTAAGAAAAATGTTCTAACAATATATGTCTAGGTTGTACAGTTTCCAAGATATGAGAATTTGTGAAGTTTGCAGAAATATAATTTGGGGTTTGTGTGCATTGTGATATGTTATAGTTTTTATGGAAAGCTATGAATGCAGTGACTGTTAATCACTGTGATGAATATTTCTTACGGATAACATTGCTGTTTATGCAGTTTTAATAGCTTTTACTGTTTACGAAACATTTACATGCATCAGTCTTATACTTTTTAATTTATTTTGTAGAAAATGCTTAAAAATGCAAGCTGTGTGTGTAGGCTGATAGATGTATAATATTCCACACCATATAGGTGTCAATGTATTCATTCAGTATAGCACGTGCCTAACTGTGAACATGTTAAGGGCATCACAAACCTCTTATTGCTCAGTCTGGTTTGTCTGAAAGCCAATTTTCTAAGAAGATAAAAAAGACCATGTGAGACTGCTTCACAAGGTAGCATGGTGGAGTCTCATTCGTTATTGGAATTTACCAAATTGCTGCACCAGTTAAGAACAGCCATGTACCCCCACTCAGAGTTGAGAGAGCTATTATCACTCCTGTGTGTCCAGGTAGGGTGAAGTTTCCTGTAATGAGTCAAATTAAGCTGCAAGCTGTACTCCTGGTGGTGCCCTTCTGACAGTTCCTTTACGTTTCAGCTTTGCAACCCCTCACCCACCCCCCAGAACCCAAAGACTTTGGTTTTCTGTCTGCATACCTCTCAACTGTACAGATTTTTGCAGAATGTTCAGATTTTTCCCTGAAATATTTGGTCTGTTCTTCATAAAAATATATGGTTTTCTAGCAAGTCACAGAGTATAGAAGTCATGAAATAATGACGTATATTTGTGCTTCAGACTTCATTTCCTTTATAAATTGCATGCTAACACAAATCATGTTGTTCTAGCAGCTTTCTAAGTTTATAAAACCAATATTTAAAATCTGACACCAATTTCGGGCCCTTGTCCCCCCATTATTTTAGGCTTTGTCCAGATTTATTGCATTAAGAGGTTGAGAGGTATGCCTGAAAGGTGTCTGGCAGATCATGGCAGTAATACTGACTGACTTGCTAGTTGTCATAGTTTATGGTCAGAACTGTGGCAGTATCTTCGTCTTTGAAACTTCTTGATAAATGCTATTGCTTTTGTTTTTGGGTTGCCCAAAAATATCAGGTGTAGCTAGAATATGATTGCCAATGGTCATCCCTCTTAATTGTGGCCCCGTTTCTAAAAAACACAATAAAACCAGGGTTCTAGTCCATTATTCCTAGCTGAAGTTTTCAAGCAACCAGCCTGCTTTGAACAAACTTAATTGTTTTCAGGGTTAGCTTGTTTTTATGCTCAGTCAGGATAATTTACTTATTTGTGTTGGTTTATATATTGTGATGGGACATTGATCAAAAATGACTGATTTCATGCCCAGCCTGGGCTGTATAGATACAGCTATTTTTCAAGTTATACAACACCAGAGGGAAATATGTCATGGTGTTTGCGTTAATTACTGTGTTCTCTAGCATGTATAACTACGTAGGCTGGGGTTCTAATCTCACAACAGTTAACTGTTGTGTGAGTGTGTGTTTGTGTGGAGTCAGAAGAACATGAGTCTGTATCCTACTGTCAGCAATCCAGTACAGTGTAAAACAAAAATTTTAGGTGGGGGTTGGCATAATGGTGAAGGCGTTTTACCTCACAATCACAAAGTACAGGGCCTGATTCTCACCTCTGAGGGAAACCAGGACAGCTAGCCTAGTACTTACTTATGAATCTAAAAGATGCTTTAGTCATAAAGTGTCTTATCAGCACTGAAGCAAGAATAAAGTGGCAACGACTTGAGAGTGTGTGATTCTGCTTTTTCCCTAAAAAAAGATTAGGAGGTAATTGTTTTCTTGTATGTAGTTCTTACCAGACCAAAGATAGCATGCTGTGTGATATGTAAAATACTTCCCTTATGTGGGAAGTTTATGGGGTCACATACAGCAGTAAACATTTCCATAATTTATCAATTTGTTATGAAACAATTCACAAGTCAGATGACAGTTATCGGAATAGTCACAGAAAATGCCGCCAACATGGTGAAGGCTTTCCTGAAGCCTGTCGATGTGATAGATGCAGATGAAGAAGAGGAAGGTGATAAAGATGAAGCAGGTGAAGAGGTTGAATGTGTTCCAGTTGATTGGGAACAACCTGAAGAAGAGGGTAGCAGTCCAGTACCTGTGTGCTATGCATCCATGGCACACACTTTGCAGTTGGTAGTTCACTCCAGACTTGCTAAAGCCTCACTAAAGATAAACAATGTTGTGACCAATTGTGATAGTTTTATGACAGCTCTTCATAAGTCATGCCAAGCTATGAAGTTGGAGGCAAAAGCATAGATCCTGAATTCCATCCTCTAACAGTAAACTGTCAATTATTTCAGAAGTTGATTGAATCACGACATGAAGGAACTCCAGCGAGTTTGCAATATTCTTTCATCTAGAATTACACACCAAATGACTTTGCTGTACTACGAGAACTGGAGCAGCTGTTGAGTCCATTTGAAATGGCTAATGCTCGCCTGCAATCTGAAGTTGTGACGAGTAGTCATATTCCACCAGCAGTAGTTGGCTTGAAGAAACACACAGAGAAGATTGAACTACAGCATTGTACGTCAATCGGTTCTGGTCTCTTGGCATCGTTGAGCAACAGATGTGATTATCTGTTTCGCCAGGCACATTGCCTGATTGCCACAGCTGTGGATCTGCGATTCAAACTGAGATGGACAACATAGACAGGTGACAGCAACACATCACGACAGGCAATACTGACTGAGAAACACAAAAAGAAATATAATACAAAAAACAAAGCTGGAGACAAAGCTAGAAACAAAGCCAACAATATCCACTGAGACACTGTATAATATCCAGTGATATTTATTCTGGTACCTTGGCTTTTTGCCTTCTATGGAATAATTCAAACATCAAATGTTAAATCGTATTTATACACCAAGTGCTACAATTAACTGATTCATTATTCAATTAACCAATTCATCAACAAAATAGGCATTCCTCATACCTTAGTTAACAAAACCCCCCGTTATACAAACCTAAAAATGCACTTTTAATACAACCATATGTACAAAAACATTTTATCATACATATAGATTTTTATTTACAAAAGTAGAATAAATTCACATTTGCAAAGTTAAATTACTGTCTATATTCATTCCTCTAGGAAACAGAGTTCTGAAATTAATAATTCTGCATTCCAATCTATTAAGTTCATCCTTAAAACTACTCCTGTACTTCAAAAATGGGCGTCCCAATACATTAAAAAACACTGACCTCTAAACCCCCATGTACAGACACAAAGTGGTCAGCACCAGGACTATTCATGTTTTGTTTTCTAACATCTCCCAAGTGTTCCTTTATTCTGACCTTCACCTTTCTTTTTGTTTGCCCAATATACCACTTAGTGTCCTGGCAAACACATCCAATAATATAAACAACACTCTGGGAGTTGCAATTAAAAACCTCTGTAGCCTTGTATAACCTATTGGTGAATTGTTTGTTTTTTGTATAGTATTGACTGAGATGCAAATACTAAGTCAGTCATATAACATCGACTACCTGCAGAAGAAGTTGCCCGTGCACCAATACCACAGCAACCATCAGCTTCACAGCCATATATTCTGTTTTCATACATGGTGAAAAACAGCAGCACACCAACAAACAGCGTTGAATCTGAATTGGGATCGTATTTGGTATCAACATGCAGCACCATGGAGCTGCTAGTCTACTGTAGTGACATCAGTGCCAAGAATCATTTCCAGCCTTATACAAGTTGCATCTTAAGCACCACGGTGTACCTACTACTTCAGCAAATGTTGAAAGGGTTTTCAGTGCTTCCAGCTGCATTGCTTCAGCTAAGCAAAGTATATTTAGTGGTACATCACTGGAGTTGCTGGTCATTGCCAGTTGCATCAGAGACCAATTGATGAGCATTGCTATTTGATGATTTTACTTCTTTATGGTTTTAAATATGTTTTACTGTGCAGTTGATTATTTAGCTAAACATGCTTAGAGGTACTGTTTAACTTTTATGATTTGACATTGCATAGATTGTTTACAAGTTGAACACTTGGATTGACAAGTTGCAAGTTAAGACACTAGGCAGTAAGTTGCTAATTAAAAACTAATTAGCCTAATTAGTTTCAACATTTAACAAAAAGCAGCACAGCAAAAGCAAATAATTGTCAGAAAACAAAATAAAACACATTGCAGTATCTGTAGGATTACTAGCACTTTATTAAGACAATGACTTCAGTTAGCGCTTTCGTCTTCCTTCACTCTGAGACTTCTTCAGACTAAAATTCATTGTCCATTATGTACATTAAATACCCATTCTTGGGATACATCACCCAACAACATCCAATCTAAGTTAAGAAGCGTAGTCACATGATAAAATAAGCTCAGTTAAAGAAAAAGCCTAGTCATATGATAAAATAGGCTAAATTTAAAGAGAAATAAAACTTCTACAGAAATTCTAAGAAAGTCAGTGTTTTAATGCTAAATATAGTTTATTTATTAATGTGCATGGATTGTCATGCTTTTTATGTGAGAAGAACTATTAGGGAGCTCAACAGAGGAATTTATGAGCATAAGCATGCTATTGCCAATGGAGATGAAAATGCTATGTTTAAACACTACAAAGAAAGTAAATGCAAAGTTAACTTTAAATGTTTAGTATTAGAAGCATTGAGTAACACCAAGAATATTATTAATATAGAGGAAGAACTAGGATGGCTAGAATACTGTTGGCAAGTTAAAGTAAATGCATGTTTTTTTCCCTGGTCTCAGTAATAGAGAGGAATTTGTTATGTATTTAAAAAGAAAAGGGTTAAAACACTGATTTTCTTGGGGGTTTGGTAAACAGCAGAGTCGGAACGAGGATCAGTTCCGAACCCGCATGTAATAAATGAATGAAGATCAACAACACAGATGGAACATTATAGTAAGGCATAACTTCTTTATTTTATCATGTCCCAACAAATAAGGGTATTCTGGAACAAATTCATGTGTGGCACATAATTTACAGCTATAGCCTTTGTTTTGTCTATTAATTTTATAATCCCAAAAATACTTGAAACTGTCTGAAAATGTTCCACAACACTGAGATGCCCTTTTCTGGTTTAATGGGGTTCAAAATAATAATGTCTGCAAATAAAGCCAACTTTTCTTGTTTACCATACCAATTATATCCTTGAATTTTTGAGTCACTTGTTTTTGTTGCCAGTGGCTCTTAATATAAAGCAAATAAGAAACAGGAAAGATGACACCCCTGCCTTGTTCCTCTATTAATGCAAAACTCATCAGAGAGGAAACCCCCTTTAATTCTTGCCTCTGATCCCTCTTATATCCTGCTAATTATCCTTTTTGTATCGGGGAATGCAAAGGCTTCCATTGCTTTACTCATACCCTCCACAAAACCACATTGATCCATATCTGTCTATTTTGGCAACACCTTTGCCAGTCCTTTAGCTGTTATAGATATAAATACTTTATAATCATGGTCTAAAATTGAAATGGGATTATATGAAGATATGGGGTATTATACTGTATTAAGATATTACAGCCACCACAGCTTTCTTCCTGGATGTTGGTGCTTCCCTCCTTTTAAAATGCTGTTAAACAAAACTTTCCATATCTTTATTGCTTCTTCCCTCCTAGGTTCTAAATTTCCACAGGAATACCATATGTGCCTGGAGACTTTCCTACAGATTGATTATATGTCACTGTTTTATGTCCTTTCCTCCTATCTTAATTGTTTAGCCTCATCTACCTCTTTCCTTGGCATACTTATGTCTTTCATAAGTATTTCCATTTGTGCTCTTTCTTGATTTGCACATTTTTCTGCTTTGTACAAATTTTCATAAAATTTTCACAATATCTCTCATACCTCTACAGGATCTCTGGTTATTTTCTTGTTATAGGCTCTCTAAGTTTGGCAACAACCCTTTCTATTTCCTGTTGCTTAATCCATTGCTTTTGTGTTCTTACATTATCAAAAAAACAGGTGCTTAACAGCAGTCTTTCTAAACTCCTGCATTTTATCCAGATACTCTTATTTTCTCTCTAGCACTCTGCAGTTGTGCCTCCTCTTATTCTTTTGGAATTCACCTTATTCTACAATGCTTTAACCATTGTCAGCCCCTCTAAATAATTCCTGGTACTTCTTAGCCATGTGTTTTTCTTTTATTTTTTAAACTCCGCTTTCAGTTTGTCTCACTTACTAGCTGTATCTGCTGAAGAAATTTCTGTCTTCCCTAATAGGTCTCAAATAATTTTCACTTCCCATTCCTTAAATTCCTCTCTTAACAGGTAGATGTTAAAGTACAAGTGCCTCATTTTTACTTAATTGACTTGCATTTTTGTCTTATTTTTTTATTGATGCATGATCTGAATTAGTTATTGGATCTGTGTCGAAGCTTTCCATTAAATGCACATGTTCCTGTGAAATATAATTTTGTGTAGCCTAGTTATTGTACCTTAGGGAATAATATGTAATTATTTGAGCTCACACTACTGAATTTGTATCTTCCATACCAAACATTTTTATAAATTTCTTCAGAACTCTCCCATCTTTTGTTACATTTTCCCTTGTAGTTCTCCAGATACATCGTCACTGTTGCAAATAAAGTTCTGTTCCCCACCTATAAGTAATATTCCTTGAGGAAATGTGATTTGTCCCAAAATTTTCTTAAGGTCCATAATAGCAGTTTTAGATAGAATAAATGTCAATGTAATCCTCCTCCTTTGCCCATAGCCCCTTACTACCACAAATCTACCATTATCATCTTTTCTCCCCGTCTTCTACCACTGTTGGAGCTCTTGTAGCATTTAGTTTAATTACTTGCCTTTTCCTTTGCCCCTGATATTCCGCTGAATATCTGTCCTGAAATCCTTTGTGGAATTCACGTTCCCTTCTTTTCAAATGCGTCTTCTACAGCATTGATGTTTGCACTGTGCATTTCTTAATATAATTTATTACTCTTACCTTTTTGTTTATAATCCGAGGCCATTTAACTTCCAAAATAATATGGATAGCATACCCATTATAATAAGTTACTCTCGCCTATTATACATGACAGCTTTTTTAATGTGTATTTCTACCACTCTAATGTTTGGCAGGTTAATCTTTTATTCTGTTGTTTCTTGTCCTCTCCATTTAAACCAATGTCATATTTTTTAAGACATTTTGTTGTAATGAAAATCCTCAAAACACACCCCATAACTTATTAAATTAAAACAAAACTATTCACATAGGTTCATAGGTTCATACTAGGCTATCTGCCCAAGGGCATTTATAAGCCTAGCCCATAGTTATGTGGCTTTCGCCACCCCTTTAGTTTGAATAAAAACTATGCCTATCATTTTGCTGTGCCTCTGTCAAGCAGTGACACTGAAGTAATCCCTGGGGTATATCTGCAATCTCCCATCCATTGGTCAAGATTCCTCTTGAACAAGGCCAGAGAGGTGCTCTGCCTCACATGTACCGGGATTTTGTTCCACAGCATAGGGAGTCTCTGGGTGATGAATCTGTCCCTCCAGCACGTTCTATTTATAACCGTGTCAAGGTTTAAGTCTCCGCCCTTGTGGTTCTGAGGGATCTAGATTTTTGAGGTGAAGCATATTCATCAAATCTGGGTTTGACATGGCCTTATATGTCAGGCACAGGTCACCTCTGAGCAAGCGGTATGAGACTGAATAGAGCTGGAGTTCTTTCAGTCGGGCAGCATAAGACATATTTTTGAGACCCTTTATCCTTTTGGTGAGGAACTTTTGGGGCCTTTCAAGCTGCAGCAGGTGTCTGGTCAGATACATTCGAACGGGCATTGTACTCAATCATAGGTCTAATAAGTGATGAGTACAGGGGACGATGACCTCCCTTGATCTAGATGTGAATCCCTTCATGATCAGGTGGGTGATATAGAAGGTTTTCCTAACTACTTTAGCAACATGAGTGTCAAACGAAAGGCTACTGTCAACCTGGGTCCCCAGATCTCGGATGACTTTTTCTGTGCTCAGTGGATTGCCACCTATATGGTAGCTAGGGGTAACCTTGTTTTTCCCAAAGGGTATGACTATGCATTTTTTGGCGTTTAACTTCAGGCCATGGCTCTGGCACCAGTTATCCGTTTCTGTGAGGCCCTTCTGGAGGATATCTGTGTCAGATGTGTTTTCGACTATGGCGCCCAGTTTGCAGTCATCTGCAAACTTTGTCAGCCATAACCCTCCTGTGTTTACTTGTACTTCAGAAAAGTAGATGCCGAACAAGAGTGGACCCAGGACTGAGCCCTGTGGGACACCACTTGTGACAGGCTTTGAGTCTGACATGGCTCCAGCAACTCTGACCCTGTGGGTTCTGTCACTTAGCCAGTTTGCAACCCATCTTGTGATGTATGGGTTTACATTCAAGCTGATGAGTTTTTCGATGATACCTGAGTGGGGTATTGTGTCGAAGGCCTTTGCCAGGTCGAGGTAGGCTGTATGGACTGCCTTTCCTCATCAATGGCCTTGGTGACTGTCTCGAAAAAGTCAACCAAGTTTAAGAGGCAGGATCTGCCTTTGACAAAGCCAAACTGAGTTGGAACCAAAGTCTGCAAGTTCCCTATGTCTTTATTTATGAGTTCCATTATGATCCTCTCCATGGCTTTGCAGATAAGGCTTGTCAAGCTAATGGGGCGGTAATTTCCAGGGTCTGTGGAGGCACCGCCCTTATGAAGTGGGACCACAGTGGCGTGCGCCACTCCTTGGGTGGGTACGATCCTGAGGTGAGGCTAAGATTAAACAGCTGTCCTAACTGTGGGTTTAATTCCTCATGGAGTTCATGAAGCACACAGCCGGGGACACCATCCGGTCCCATGGATGCTGTGTTTTTTGCCTTAGTGAGGGCAGTTCTCACCTGGGCGTTGGAGATGTTTGGGGGGCTACAATCCTCTGGAATAGATATCTCTCCTTTTGGGGGAGGGGAGAAGTTTGCACTGAACCGGTCAGCCAGTATGTTGGCAATGTGTGTAGGTTCAGTAATTTTCACATCATTTTGAACTAATTCTGAGCATATCTGGGAGTTTCCTCCTAGGTTTCTAACATAGCTAAAGAAGGCCTTATGATTCTCTTTAGAGTCCTTGGCGATTTTTCTCTCAAAATTTGCCTTGGATGATTTTATGAGAGCTCTTAGTTTTTACTTATAATGATCAAAGGTGTCTTACCTTTCAAGGATTTTGCTCTATCTTGTAGTAGCTTCCTCCTTTTGTTGTAGAGCTTGTTTATGGCTGGGGTCCACCAGACTGGACGCTTGCCTTTGGTACAGAGAGTCTTAGTTTTGTTTGGGATTGCCTGATCCATGCAGTCCTGTAGGTGCTGGTAGAAGGCATTTGTAAGTGATTCAGCGGTTTGAGTAATGTTTACCACTGGCTCAGGGGCCTTAAAGGAGACCACACTAGTTTTTAGAAGTGTGAAATCGGCTTTTGAGAAGTTTTTCACTGTGGTCTTTTTTGTTTCAGGTGGGGGCGGGATGAGGACCTCCAGCGAGATTAGTTTATGATCTGATCTCACCAGTGAGGGGTATACTTCCGGTGTTGAACATTTTGATTCCATGTTCGTGATGATGAGATCAAGTATGTTTTCTCCTCTTGTGGGGATGGTGACTAGTTGTTCCATGGCATTTGAGTTTATGAACTCCAGGAATCTTTGGGTTAGAGTGTTCGGGCTTGAGTAGTGTTCCCAGTCTATATTAGGGTAGTTGAAGTCACCTAGTATGATGGTGTTTGGAGATACATTTATCCCCTCCAATGTTTTCAGGAAGGCCATGTGAGGTTCCTGAGTTTGAGAGAGTGGCCTGTAACATGCTACAAATTGCAGAGCAGTCTTGCCTATGGTTAATTGCACCTGGATGGTCTCCGATGCATCATGCGTTGCCACCAACCTTGAGGTGTGGGTGTCCTTTATGAATATGGACACCCCCCCTCCTTTCTTGGTGTTGTCCGGATTTTGTGGCCAGAACGCATGATATGAGGTGAAACCTGTTAGTGCTGGGGTGCTCGCAGGAGCCTTGAACCAGGTTTCTGTCACAGCACAGACATCGATGTTCTCCATATTGAGAAGGGCCTCGAGTGCGTGCATCTTGAGATTGAGACTTCTGGCATTGAGCAGCATTACCCTTAGTTTTTTCCTTTTGGTGTTCTAGGGTGGTAGGTTTAGAATTTGAGCCTTGCCTAAAAGGCACTATGGGGTGGCAAGAGCCTTTGCCAATATCCGGAAGCCCAGGGTGACAGGTGCAAGCCGTCCCTTGCGGCAGCGTGGCTTGTCCAGCATGTCATCCCAGGCAGACAGACATTGGATCCCCTTTGAATGACACCAGAATTTAAGCCAATTATTAAAGCTGATCATCTTATCACTGTATTGTGGCATCATTCTAGGTGAAGGTAGGATACTGCTCAAGGTCAGGGTCATACCTGCCTGGGCTACATAATCAGAGAGCTCCTCGATGTCCCTTTTCATGTAGTCCAAGGAGTGCGTCTCAGGTCGTTGACACCAGCGTGGACAATGACTGAGTCGAATTTGTACCTGCTGTTGAGAGACCTGAGTGCTTGCGTTATGTGGCGGATTCTAGCGCCTGACAGGCAGCTTACTGTGACCTTCTCTTTACTCAGTCTGGTGAGCGGGACGTCAGTGTGTCTGACTATGGAATCACCAATGACAAGTGTGTCTGGCATTTTGTTTGGCCTTAAGGGCTGTGACTGTTTGACACACTGACTGTGTGGTCTATGTGTTGCATGTGTTGGGTCGTGAGGTGGTAGTTGTTTGGGTGTCTGCTTTGGTGGCCTCTGCTGTTTTGGTAAATTTTTGATCAGAGCCTCCGAGTATGTCTTTGTGTGAGTATGTGTATGATTTGAAGTTGTGATGGTACCATGTGTGACTGGGTATGTATTGTGTGTGGTTACCTTCTCCTCCTGTCTGGTCTTGCCAGTCCTATGTTGAGAGAGCTCAGCCTCCAGTTTGGCCGTATAGTTGCATCTCTCGCATGTATTTGTGTTTTGTGGGAGAAGGAGAGGATTGTCTGTGTACATGAGGCAGTTGTAACATTGCCTCAATATTCCCAGGTTCACCAGTTGAGCTGGAGAGGACACTAGCAACTGATCCCTCGACATACTAGAAGTAGTAGATAAAGAGACTTTCAAAGGACTCCGGGGGAAGTGGGTTTTAGGCTGGTGGGGTACTATCTATAATAAGAGTGCTTTATCAAGGTGCAAGTACTGTAGGAGTAAGTGCTAGGCTTTACAGATAGAGAATAGTCTACTTGGGAATCAACATCATCTTATAATGAAGTTTAAACCATCATCTTATAATGAAGTTTAAACCTCTTAATAGGAACAGTTGTTCCAAATCAACAGCTGCACCCACAGGCATTACCTAACCTAAGGTTACCCATGTTAAAGTGCATGTTATAGCCTATGTTTCCACTTACACTAATGTGTTTTTTTTTCTTATAGCTGTTCTCCTCCCTGATGTGCAAAACTGCTTGCATTTTTTAAATCATCTTTTCACTTTAAGAAAATGTGCACTGGGTATCTTTAAATACAGTTAAATTATACACCATTCTAGTAAATGCATTGAAGTATTTAGGCTCCTATATCTTTGATTCACTTTGAATAACTTCATACTTTATTTCATACTTTATTTTTACTAAACTGCTCGTCCATGTACGTTTTAATTTTACACATCCCTCAGCAAGCAGTGCTCCCAACTCTCAGAATTCATTGCTTGCACTTGTAGTCAGCTTATTTCCATGGAAATGTAAGAACAGAATGTACAACTGCCCTAAACTGTATACATTTATATGCTCAATGAACATGTATTTGCTAAAGGAAAAAAAATAGCCAATGCTGAATATGCAAGAGATTTAGCCCAACTTGAAACATATACCATATTTTCTTATTTTTCAAGCCCACTTGCTTACACACAAAAACTTGTGTTTAGATTAAGTCAGGGGTATTAATACAGGCATTTATCTATGCAAAAGTAAGAGAAAATATCTCAACTCTACATATATTATAATCAGTGAACTTTTGCATCCCATCCCGCACTCCAACAGCCTATGATTAGGGCATATTAACTTAATAAAACCAAAAAGAATCACTGTTCCAATGTTCACCAAAACAACAAAAAAAACCAGAACAGATTGAAGGAGGCACAAATCCGTAATCCACACGAATTCCTTTAATGAAACGACTCTTCAGTCCAGTAAAACGCAGAAACAATAAAATTTGACTATACAGTCTGTATAGTCAAATTTTATTGTTTCTGCGTTTTATTGGACTGAAGAGTCATTTCTTTAAAGGAATTCGTGTGGATTACGGATTTGTGCCTCCTTCAATCTGTTCTGTTTTTTTTTATATTAACTTAATACATTTATTCAGTCTTTCTTCCCTTGTTACATTGTAATGCCCACACTTCTTAAAAGTAAAAACAAAAGTACCTCTATGTGATAAAGATATGAAGTAAACAATCCCTGAAAAGTCTCACCTTCACCTCTTCATTTTAGATACCACTGACTACACTCCCCACATGTCTACTTTACTATAGAACATGCAGTTTGTCATAAAATGTTTTCTGCAAATAGTTTTAAAGATTGTTTTATTACAGTTGCTTTTTTTCCCCTTTATTCCTTCCCTTCATTGTCCTTCCAAACTGATTTGAACTGGAGTACCTGCTTTTCAGTCCACTCACAAATTTAACAGTCAAAAAAGTCAATATTTTCTTAGGCAATTTTTCTTACAAAGCTATATTTCACAATGTGATTGATACTTTATAATGTCACATTTATTCACTAATTTCAGTGTTTGTCTTTCTGTTCATCTCCAAGCACCAAACTCTGGTTGAAGTTCAAGGTACTCCTGATTCTTTTAGTAAGCTCCTGTATTTTTTTTCTGTTTCTCATTTTTTTTCCCCTTTGGAACATTTGAAAAGGTTTCACTGGCAAGGTCTCCCTATGAACTTTGTTGTCAAAGGTGAGAAGCAGAGTCCTCGTCTGTTTGCTGGGTCAGTTTTTATTGGATGCATGTTATTTCCTCCTCAGCCTGTTCTGCATCAAAAAATTTATTTGCTGGATATACAGCAGTTTGAATCTCACACCCACTTACCTCTCAACATTCCTTGATTGCTGGGATACATTTGCTTCTCTTCTGCCTGGTGTCCTGTGACTAATCATTTTCCAGAAACACACTGTTGTCTCCAATTTTTAATACTTTTTCTTCTGATACAGCTTTGACAGAATCAAGTCTTTCTGCTAATGTAATTTTATTTTTACTAATACAGAACTTGGCTGATTTGTCATGGCCATGGTTGGGGCATGCATTCTGTGTGCCCTTTCAATTAACAAATCCTGCTGTGGAGTACCCGTCCAGTTATTTGTATGTGCTTTGATAAAATTAAAACAGTCTGTTCCTTCCAGTTTCTCTCATACAGTGGAAAATCTCACGTTTTTCTGTGCATGCTCTGCCCTCTGACTACCATTTTTAGAAACCGCTTTTTTGAGAAGTCTTGTATTCAGCTATCCTTTTCTTCCCTTTACCCTCTATTTTTGCAATTTTATCTGTTCTTATATCTGCTTAAAACTTTTATTTTTTCAGGCCTATTGTTGTTTGAGTTGATGTCCTTTTTTAGTGTTTCATAATTTTAATAATCCCCAAGTACATTTGATTTATTTTTTCTCTAAATTACTGGAAGCCATCTCTTGTACCAAAGCTGGAACTTGAACTGCTTTTTGCTGAATCTGTAGTATTCTTCTCAGCCAGTGTTTTCTCTTCACCTTTTCTGGTTGATTTTCTTTCAGGCTGTCTGATTTTTTCTTTTGCTGGCATCCAAGCAGTGTACTTACTAGCCAGTAACTGAATATTACTAATGCTGCCAGTATTACTACACTTATTTCTCACTTTCTTTTTTCACACTGGGAGAGCTGAAATTAAGCTGTTGATCACTAGGCAACCATCTTGGAAGTCCAGTCCTTTACCTACACTTGAGCATATGACTGCTGCCTTCTTGTTCATTTCTTGTGAGAGCCAGTATAGCTTTTCTCCTGTTAGTCTTCCTTGCTGTAGGGAATCTGGGGAAACAAATGTCACTGTTTCTCAAGCAGTAGAGAGCAATAGTTTTATAGGTGGTAGTTAGGCATGCAGTCCAGGAGACTTAGGGAGCCCAGTCCAAATTTCCAGTTTTCCCAAAGCACTGTCTGGTTAACTGACTTCCTCAAGGTCGCACAGTAAGCAAATAATGGTGGAAAGATTTTAACCCTGCACCCACCCTTGGCACAGGACACAGCTCAGGAACAAGTCCAAGCTTTAGTCCTCTGCTCTGCTAGACCATACTGGCTCTTCTGTTTGCCACATCAGATAGCATATTTTTTGAGGATGCCTTCTAATTCATGGAATGGTCAATATTCCTTCCAAATTCTTCCGAGAATAGAGTTTAATCGGTACCTCATGGAATAGGTGGTGTCCTGGGTCATTCCATCTCTAGAGCCAGAAGTGCTCTTTCCAGCACCCACAGTGTGCACAGTAATGACCCCTTCTGCAATTTGTATGGAGTTACATGTATTGGTAACTTCTCTAAATGTGATGGTAGATTTTTTTTATAAGACCCGTTGCCTCTACTACTATTGGAAGTTATGGGTGGGTATATTCCACATTGTTCTCATTTCTGCCTGCAGATCCTGATATTTTATGACTTTGTGTCACTGGGTGTAGCAATTTCAATGATCAATGCTAATTTTGTCTTTTCATGGACTTCCATTATGGATGTGATATAGACCTCGTCATTTTCTGTGATGCTATGTGGCTCATGTTTCCAGTGTTTTTCAGCTGCTTCAGTATTATAATATTTTGCACAAGCTGAGAGTTTTTAGAACTGAAATGGCAGATATTCCTGAAGACAGATTTTACCCCAGATTTGAATGACAAAATATCTGTCCAAAGTTATTTACAGTATGTTAATTTTTAAAGGAATGTATTTGTGATTGTTGACTGTAAGTATATATATATATATATATATATATATATATATATATATATATATATATATATATACATATACACACACACACACACACACACACACACACACACACACACACACACACAGTTTTTTAAAAGAAGTTTTATGAACTGGTTTTCTTACTGTTACTGTGATTGGTTCTTTAAACCAGAAATTATGTGATGGGAGTATATAAAGAAGTGGGTGTGTTTTGTTCGTGTGTTCTTTAGAAGTTCTACATTAAACGAAAGGGCTTAACTTTATTTGCTCTGGTTTAGTGTGTTTTTTGTGTTTCTCTGTTTGCACAATCCCCAATGCAACAGTTTTGCCACATTATTATGCTTTTCAGTATACAGTCCTTCTGCCATTAGTATATCACAAACAGCAACAAGGTGTGTGACTGTCTCCAGTTCTGTTTTACAAAACCTACAATCTAATGTTATTATTTTCATTCTTCCTTAACCTGTGGGTTTCAGATCCAATCTCAGATCCAACTGTGATGCTTTCAAAAGCTTAGGCTCCGAAGCTTGAGCTAATCCCCTACCCACAATGCCTCACTCCCCCTTGGTTACCTCAGATCTCATTTGCCACTCTTAGGAGAAGCATCATGGCCCCTTGTCTGGAGCTGCTGTGAGACAGGGTAATTTTATGCAGTTAGTAAGCTAAGTGGGTTTTCTCTGTTAGTGTAGCATTTCTTATACTTTTCTTTACCCTACCCTCTAGCTCTGTTTCAGTATTAAAAAAAAAAGTTTATTTATCTTTTTTGCATCCCCTGGAATACTCTTGGCAGGAATTACTTTTTCTTTTTTCTATCGTCCTTTTCTCTGGGTATCTCTGTCAAGTTGTGGGATGTCATAGATACATTTAGGTTTCAAAAAATGCACTTCCTGTGACCACAGGATTCCCTTATCTGATGCCCACAGGGAGTGTGTGTATTGTCAGTCCTGCTCACCTGGAAGCTTCCTTTGTCATCTGCGAGGGTCTCCATCAGAATGCTGCCCGACAAGAGAAACTTATTTTGAAGGGCCTTTTACCTCATTCGGCCCTTTGGCATATTGTTCTTAAGTAGCTCAACCCCCTTCCAAAAAGCACAAAGAAGAAGGGGACACAGGAAATATTCCCTGGGGAAGTCTGCTTCCTTGTCTTTGGATGACCCTCCAACCAAGACTTCTAAGGTGTCTGATCCCAGACCATCATGTCTGAGTAAGTCTGCCCAGTCCTCTCCGTGGCCCTAAGCTCTTTGCCTTCATAGCTCCTTCCTTCTTCCACAGGTTTGCCTCATAAAGAGAGATCTGCAAGGATCCCATCCAGGTCACCTTCTACAGCATCTTCTGTCAGGTCTTCCCACAGCCCTTTGGAATCAGAGGTGGACAGATTGATGGGGCAATTCCTTCAGACCTCTGAAGCAGCAGATCAGAGCCCTAGGATATGAATACCCCAAGAGCCAAGGTGTCAGAGCTGATAGGGAACGTCACTTCAAGCCCAGACCCTTCCCTGACTCGCTTGGTCCTGACTGTTTTGGGTGCACAGCAAGACTCGAAGCTGAAGCCTTGAAGTTGACTCTGAGGGGTTGACCTCGACTCTGAAGTTTTTGGAGCCCACTTTCCTCGGAGATTCTGTGTTCAACAGTTGGACTCCGACTTCCCTCTCAGAGCGGAGGGCTGGGGGAGTTCAGGGATCCTCTGTCCCAGTAACTTTGGCTCCCGGTGGAGGGTTGTTGGCTTCTCCAGCCCATTCTGCTTTCGAGGTGGTGAAGAGGGTCCTGCCCATGCCCAAGAGATCCTTTGCTCCCACCCTTTCGGATCCACTTATCATCCCCTTGGAGTCTGTTTCTGAGTCCTGACCCCTCATGACAGCTGGCCCAGCAAAGCCTACAAGTACTTCCACTTTTGGACCCCGGATCTCTTCTCGCATCTCCCTGGAGCACACCACTAAGGAGATCCCCCAGAAGAGAAGATGCAAAAGGAGGCACCTGGCTTCTCCAGAGGAATCTGTCACAGTAGACACTGATTTTGAGGAAAGGGAAGGGTCCTCCAGATCTCTGCCTTAGAATATCTCTTTTGGAGACATTTGGAAATCCAGCATCAAAGAGGTAGGTGGTCTTCCCAGAACCCTACCCCGGAGGAAACTGTGTTCTTGGAGGCTTTCAGGTCTGGCCCATCTGCATCTTGGTTGTGTCCCCCTGCTGATGTACTTGTTGATCTAGTAACAAACAGGGCTTGGAAGGACCTGGACACTATAGAACCTATATTTAAGTGTGCAGAAAAAAATCCCGAGTGCTCCCCCTAAACAACCCCATTAGACTAAAGGAATCCAGGTAGATGCTGTAATGCCCCTGCACTGGCCCAGTAATCAAGGAGCCTCACTCAGCACCAGTGAGGGATGTACATGGGAGGATGACAAGTACACACACAGTAAAGTACAATTTCCCTTAGGAGCACACAGAGATCACATTCATTCTGGGGCTTTTCTCCCTCTTTCTCCAGGTCCCCAATAAGACTCCCCACTGGCACAGCTATAGGGTTGAGATCTCATCTGAGTAGCCAAGCCAAAACCTCCAGCACCCTCTGTCCAAACAGTGCTTCATGTCCCTGCTCAAGTAGCTTACATACACACACAAACACTCTTTGAGATTTGATTTATACACAAACACACATCTGAGAAAGACTATGCCCCCTTCTGCACTGACTATATAAGGTAATACCGGCTGCCACCAGCCACTATTTATCAGCTACTCTAAGGCCCTTACAAAGGGTGACCAATCCTACTGTGTAATGTTACCATTATCCAAATGGTAAGTGTGACCAAGGCTATTTAGGAGTGGCTTGTACAGTGTCATCAAATACATATGCAAGTACTCTTAAGAGCTTAAATATCTCTAAACAAACCAGCCACAATTAAAAGGTTTAAATATATTTAATAATAAAAGAACAAGACAATATTCAAATAACACAGTAACTGCAGAGTTCAGAATCACAGGAAATATTTTAAAACAACATTGCAGGACAGCCTGAAATAATTACAGAAAACATCTAAACTAATCTTTACTATATTCCTGTCTATATCTAAAATATACTATGCCCTAAATAACTTACTTACAGAGCAAGGCAAATGCAGATAAGTCCAAGACAAGACACAAAATGCCCAGTCTTTCTCTGCGAGAGTTCTTAAATTAATAATCAACATTACTGCTTGGATTGCCTGGATGACATCATTCTGTCACCTGCCTTCAGTTCCTAGGCTAACAAACATAAAATTTAACATTTCTATGTGAAAAATACATCTGTCGGAAATGTTTGCTCAAAACTGGAAGTCGTAAAACAATTAAACACTTTTATATTTGAAACCTAGTAATTTGTTTCAAAACAAGAGGAAAACCTCTAGCTCTAGACATTGCATCTGCTTATTGAGAGATAACGCAGTCATAAAACACTTTACTTTTCAACTTATTTTCTTTAAGTTTTGCAAGTTAACTCTGTATGTTCCAGATTCTACTATTAAAGCATACATTTGCACAGGTATATAGTTTATATACTTTTCTGTTCTTGTCCAGTAGGGTACACTGTGATTACTTTCTTGAAGTTCAGTACATAACATACAGTTCAACACACACTTCTGCACCAGTAGTTTAATACACACATAGCATATAGTTCTCTTACATTTGTAAGACAAGCATATGAATCATATTAATATTCACAAATGACATATGATTATTTACAAAATTCCAGATAGCTGGGTTGGCAGTGTCACATTTCCGTGTAAATCATATTAATATTTTCAAGTGACATATTTACAAAATTCCAGATAACTGGACTGGCAGTGTTTCCCTGGTGTCACAGATGCCATGGTTGTTGCGGCAGCCACCAAGAAGGAGGTGGCCCAAGAAAGCACCTCTGTCCATTCCCCTAACAGGGAGTCTATGGCTATGGACAGATTTGGTAAGAGAGTTTACGCCTCATCTACCTTCCCTTTATGAGCCTTAAATTACTTTTCCCATTTTACTAGGCTACAGAGGGATTTAATCAAAGAACTCTCTAGCTTGGCCCCAGAGCCCATGTTTGATGAGGAGAGGAAATACTTCTCTGCCAGACTGGCCACTCTACAGTCAATTTACAATGCATCCATGAGGTTAGTCTCCTGTGCCGCGGAGGGTACCTCAAGGGCTGCTGGTTGTAGCATTGCCATTAGGCATCATGCCTGGATGCGGCTGTGAGACTTACGGAACCTTTCAAGGTGTCTTTCATCAATACCCCTTTTTGAAGATAAAACTATCAAGAAAGCTATGGCTAGACCACAAACTATATGCAATTGCTTTTAATCCAATACACAGTTTCATTCAACTCTCTGTTCATACTTCTTCAGACTATAAAAAAAGTTAACTGAAACCATTACATTTAAAAGCATACAAGATAGGATCACATGTTTCAAAAACACCTATAACGATATACTAAACCTACAGTAATCAACACATATCCGCCCCTTACAAGTGGGCGGGTAAGTCAAGACTCAATTCCATATATTTAAAAACTGTCTTATTAAAATAATCATTTGAAAATACCTTGGTTAAATGTGTCAGGAATACATCAAGTACGGATAAAATAAGTACCTTGATTAGATGCATTAAAGAAATATATCATGCATAGATAAAATAAATACTTTGATTAAATACATCAAGAATATGTCAGGCGCAGGTAAAATAAATACATAGTACCTAGTAAAGTTTTGCAAAAGCAGAACATATAAACAAACAGTAGCAATTACGTTCTATCAGCGGTATTAAATTTCTTTTTATTAGCTCTACATTTTAAACTTAACTCTATCGACCTTATTCAAGCATGGATAGACTGGATAAGATGCAATTACCTTAATATAGCTTATTTTCTAAGGAGAAATGTCATGAAGCAGCAAGAACCAAAGGGTGAGAAGCAACCAGTCCCTAGTGGCTAACGTGCTCGTGAGTCTGTCATTGCAAGACTCTGCCCTATAGGGCTTGCTTGTAACTGAGTAGGCAGGCTGTATTGGCGGCTGGCTTCCCAATCACCAACAACAATCCCAGCACTACTTTGCATGCTGTAACAGGCTCGCCTTGCATCCAAAAATGAAGTAAGCTACTACTAGCATCTAGATAATCGACTAGTGGTGCTAAATAAGTCCACCAAAAACTATCGGTACCTCTATATATTAAGGACATCTCTAAATATTTATGATGAACTGGGTAAAGCTAAACAGAGGCTTCAGTTAAGGCAGGGAAATAGGGAATGGATAAAAAGATCTAAACTCATTATACGTGCTAACAGTGGGCATATTAAGATATTTACATAATGCCCATTCCCTCAGAGATTTTCAGTTAACTTACATAAAAGTTGTTATGAGGGGGAAATGAAGAACTAGTCAGTCAAAAGGCATCAGGGAAATATACAGCCCCAAAACATAACCTATATAAAGTCCATATAACTATCCCCTATATATAACGAGCCACAAGCATGCATAAATACCTACAGATACTACAAACTCACAAGATGTAAAAATGACATGTATAGCTCATCATGGAGCTAAGTTATATTACTAAATTATACTATACATTGTAAGTATAGACTGGTTAAATTCATGTCTAATTACAATTAAAAAAGCCACACTAATTTGCAGTCTGTATTATAGTTTATCTTCCCAAAGTTTTCAACTTTAAAATGCATTTAATCGAGCAAGCATCTTTCAGCCCTGGATATTTATAGACATCAAGCTTGATTTGCCATAGCAATTCAAGTTCTTCCAATTTTAAACTCTCAGAGCCGCCCCTTATGTTGTGTGTGACTTGGTCAATGGCTGGATATTTAAATGAATGGCCTGTGAAACATGTTTTGCCAAGGCGTTCTTCAACTTGCCCTTACTGATTGCATATTGGTGCTCATAAATACATTCACAGACAGTCTGGTCCGTTTTGCGTATACAATAGGCAGGGCATTGTTGGCGTTTGGCAAGGTATGTAACGGCCTTTGAGTTGCAATTAAATTTATGCCTAATTTTATATTCCATGCCATTGATATGGAACAAATTAATTACTCCAGTCTGTCTATAAAAATGACATGTCTCGCATCTAGACAGGCCAGCCAAGTTAGATTTCCTTGTTATTTTACCTTCTAACAAGTTCTTCAAATTAGGTCCCCTCTTAAATGTAATCTTCGGTGGACCCTCTATTCTGAGCGACAATTCTGCATTACTATTGATTAGGTCCCAGATTTTATTTAAAAATATACCTAATCATCTGACTATCAATGTTAAAGGTAGAGATCAAACATGAGGGATATTTGTTTACACTTTTGGTTCTGCAGTGCTCCAGAGTACCCTTCCATGAAGGCCACCTAAGGTTATTGTAGCTGGGGATGCTATCCCACAAGTCGAGGAAGAATGAAAATTACATCATCAGATAAAGAAGTTATGTATTTACCATAACGTTCTATTTCTGTTGCCCTTCTCAATCTTGCATTCGACCCTCCTCCCTCCTTCCTCTGGGACTTTTGTGAATGACCAGACAGATATGCTTGTAGATACCTCTGTTCCTTGTTGACCTCCTGTTCCCGGTCTATTCTTTGTTGGAAACTTTCAGAATTGATGTACATTGCACATATGATAGAATTATTGATAAACATGGTAGCAGCAAACTCGATCTGAGCTAACCAGAGGGGAATGAGGCATTATGGGTAGAGGAGGAGCTCAAGCTAGGGAGCCTAAGCTTTTGAAAGCAGGTGAGTTGGATCCGAAACCCAACCCGAGGAAGAATGAAGAGGACAACACAGATGGAATATTATGGTAAGTACATAACTGCTTTTTTGTCTGCTTCTCCCACATCAATGGACTTTGTAAATCAGTGTATACATAGTCCACTATCTTGAGTCGCCAATATTAACCTTTCATCCTTTGGTTTAAATTCACCTGTCCTTAACCATTCCTTTGTTCATTCCTAAGCAACATGAGGTTGTTCCAAGAGTTTTCCGTACTTGCAACTATATTTATGCATTTCCCACGTTTCTTGCCTTCTCATCTGATCCTTCACCTTATATTCTTTCATTTTTTTGGCACATTCAGTTGCTGCCTGATTTTTATCTACTGATCCAGTCACCCCACTTTACGCCAGTGTGCTTCTGCTAAACTATGCAGGGAAGTCATCTTAGACTTGTTCTCATCTTCAAAATTTTCATTACATTTGGGTCTTGTAAGTCAGCAGATATATATGCAATCCCACCATTGCAGATCTATACATGTAATAATTTTTGAGAAAGCCCATGCCTCCTTCAGAACAGGGAATATGTAGTCTTGGTATGCACTGATTTTTATAAATCATTTGATGAGCATGATGTATCTTTTTCCTGTCCAACACCTTTTGGTGTCAGTCAGTCACTCCAAAACTGTAAGTTTAGACAGGAAGAGCAAATTGGTTTATAGCTTGAACTTTGTTCCTAGATGTCAATGCTGTTTTCAGTGTTAGTCTTTTCAATCTTCCTTACTAAGTTTTATTCACATTTGTTCATATTTTATTGTTGATCCTTCATTTACCAAATATTTATACACTCCCTCTTACTCAAGCTTTTAGATAACATTCCTATCCCAAACTGATGTTTTCTTGGTACTGCAGCTTTCCTGTTTTAAAGGTTGCTTTTGCACATTTATCAAGACCAAATGGCATTCTTATATAACCTGAAAAAGTTTTGACCACTTGCAGTTGTGCTTTCAGTTCCTCACCTGATGAACTATATTTTTTTAAATCTATCTATAAAAAGAATATGAGAAGTCTTAACACTTTGTTCTTTCTGGGAGACAAATTATAGTCAAGATCTAATCTGTCAACTAGACAGCTTAATGGGTTAAGGGCAAGAAAAAAGAGCAGCAATGAGAGAGTCACCCTGGAATATCCACCTTTGAATTTTTATCACTGGAAGAATTTGATGTTCTGTAGTCATCTCGCCTTCATTCTTACTCTTGGGATCGGAGCTGAACTTCGGCTCCGACTCGGCCATACTCTAGCTCGAAAACTTCTGGTTGACCCGTGGCTAGGAGGTATCCCATGATGCATTACTAACACAACCCAGATCTCGTTTGCCGCTCGTTCAGCTCAGACGTGATTCTGCTTTGCTGTGGCTAAGTGAAATTTTTCAATATCTTTGAATGGTTTATTGTTGGCTAAAAATAACCTTTTTGGTAGTTTAGTGTGATTTTTGCAGTCTGTGCTTGTTTCAGACTATATGCTGCTTTGTGTACTGTTTGAACGTTGATTGGCTATTCTTTCATTGGCCTCTTGTATCCCTGCATCACTATCTCTTGTGCTGTTTGTTTTTCCTCCTTGTTTCCTCTCTCCTTGGGCTAGGCCCATTTAAGTTAGAGGTCCTAGTCCTCGGTTCTGTTTTGTCTCTCCTTGGGCTAGGCCCATTTAAATTAGAGGAGCTAGTCCTCAGTTCTGTTGTCTGTTTCTCCCTGGGCTAGGCCCATTTAAATTAGAGGAGCTAGTCCTCTAGTTATCTCTTTCTCCTCTTAGGGCTAGGCCTCTGTTTGCTTATTTGTCTGTACAGTGCTTTTCTATCTGTTGAATAGAATTGTTGTGTTTTGTTGTTAGCATTTTTTTTCACTATGTCAAAAGATACTAAGGATCATAAGCCTTCGGGCTTCAAAAAGTCTACTAAATGTGCCCAGAAAATGTCCTTAACAGATGGGCACAATTTGTGTGTTTACTGTTTGGGGGCTATCCACCTCCAAGAGTCTTGCCTGTTTTGTCATGCATTCAGTCCTCGTGTTCTTCAGGAGAGTAAGAACAAACTTATTTTGAAAGGACTATTAAAACATTCCTTTGAGGAGGAATTGGCATCTTCCATCATCCAGCTCTAAATCTCCTTCCTCTTCTAAGAAAGGCAGACCAAAAGCTAAAAAAACAGGCAGTCTCCCGCCCATTCTGTGTCGTCAGAGCTGCCAGACAAAATTACCAAAGTGACTTCACCCTCGTCAGCTCCACTGGTTTCGATGCTGACAGAGGTTACCATTGTGGATCCATCAGTTCCTGCTCCAGGAGCTTCAGAGCCAATAACTGGCACTACATCTCGGAGCCGGTCAGCTGAACTCCGACCGGTTTCCCCGACTCTTAGGTCACCTATATTCCAGCAATCTAGATTCCTCACTCTATCTTCCAGGTCCTCTGAGTCTTTCGGATGAGGATGTCGAGAGAGTGATGCATAGACTGCTTCAGACTTCGGCACTGGCAGATTTACTTTCGGCTCCAGAACCTAATGTGCCCTCACACCCTGTCGATGTTCCTCCGAGTTCTCTGAGCCTTCAGAGCCAGATTTGTTGGTGCCTCACATTGTGGAAAGGTCGGTTCCAGCTACCTCATTTGTTTTCTCTGTTCCAATATCTGCTCCGACCCTTTCGGTGCCATCCATGGGGTCTAGGGTCCTCAGTTCTTCGGTCAGACCCGAGGGGGACTCTTCGAATCAAACTTCTTTGGTTCTGAGCCTACCTCTCGGTGCTTCGGCGTGGGTGAGCTTGGACCCCACATCTGCTTCGGATCCCATCTCCTCGGCACCAAGGACTGCCTCTGCATCTTCAGAGTGGAGGGCATCCTCAGAGCCGGGAGGATTGGCCCTCGTGGTGATGAGGAGTGTGCTGTCCAGGTCTTCAGTTTCAATCTGAGCTAGCGACACTCTTCCCCCTAAAGCACTGACTTCAGTCTTAGCTACCTCTCTCACCCAACACAGCAGAGACTCGCAGCCTCAGGAAACCTCCATGAATGGTCCCCAGTCTTCCCAGGTCTCCCCAGAATATCTTTCTGAGGAGCCACCTAGGAAGAAAATTTGTAAGAGGAAACATGTTGATTCCCCTGATGAGTCTATTACATCGGACACTGACTTCGAGGTGTCAGAAGGGTCCCCCAAGTCGTCGTCTGATATCTCATTCGCAGATATCCTTGAGATCCTGAAACAGAGAGGTGGCTGCCCCACTACATCCCCTTCTGATGAGGAGTCAGTGTACCTGAAGGCTTTCGGGTCTCAACCCGCCGCCTCTTGGGTGTCTCCACCTTTTGATGAGCTACTGGATCTATTGAGTCGAAAGGTGTGGGAATCTCCTGTTTCTGTGGAACCGATTCCTAGAAGACCAAATACATTTTTGTCAGCACCCCAGGACAAGGACTTTCTTACTAAGGGCGTTCCAGTAGATGCCATGGTGGTGGCAGCAGCCACCAAAAAGGAACTTGCCGAAATTTCATCCACTGTCCATCCACTGAACAAGGAGTCTGGAGCGATGGATAGATATGGGAAGCGTGTCTTTTCTACAATGGCTTTTACACTTAGATCGCTGAACTACCTGTCTCATTTCACAAGGCTCCAGAGAGATCTCCTAAAAGAGCTGGGAGATACTTTACAGGATAGTGTATCTGATACGGTATCTCAGAAGGTCAACACACAGATGTCTACCCTGAATTCTATTGTGAACTCTTCCATGAGGCTAAAATCTTATGCAGCTGATGGAGCAAGTAGGGCAGCGGGTTCAGGAGTCTCTCTTAGGAGATGCTCCTGGATTAGTTTGTGTAACTTTGCAGAGATCTTTGTCTACGTTTACAAACGCCCCCTTTGACGGATCCTCATTGTTCGGAACCAAGGTTAAGGATGCACTCACCAGGTGCGAGCGGGAAGGAAAAACCCTGTCTGCCGTGGGAGTCTGTTTTTCCATTCTTTCAAGACCCTATCCCAAAGGGCAGAAGGGTGGTAAAATGTGGTTCAAAAAATCGCAGAGGTTTTTTTCAGCACTTACAAGGTGATTTCTTCTCCAGAGGCAGAGGAGGAGGAAATAACGGTAGATGCCGCCCTAGAGGCAGAGGAGGCCCGCAGAGCCAAGGAGACCGTGATTCCTTTTATGGTCGTCCCTATCAGCGCTCCTGAAAGGAGGCCTGACTGCATGTCTCTGGAGCCAGTTGGGGGTCATATTTCTTTATACCCAGAAGCCTGGCATGATATCACTCAAGACAAGTGGGTATTAAAGATAATTACCACAGGTTAACATATTCCCTTCTCTTTCCCACCCCCTTGGACCAGACTAATCCCAGATGTGCCACCCAATCACAGGGATTCAGCAACTCTAGAAATCCGAAAGTTGCTCGTAAAGAGAGCTATCCAACCCATCCCCGCAGACCAAGTAGGATCAGGGACTTACTCCAGATTCTTTTTGGTGCCAAAAAGAACAGGGGACATGAGACCCATTTTGGATCTCAGCAAACTGAACGAATCTGTACAGAAGTCCAAGTTCCAAATGTTCACCTTACAGTCTATACTCCCATTGTTAGGGAAAGACATTTGGATGTGCTCCATAGACCTCCAAGATGCACACTACCATAATCAAAATGGACAGGGCATCGAGTAGTCACTTACGCTTCCGGCTGGGTGCCAGTCATTATCAGTTCCGCGCCCTGCCCTTTGGTCTCACCACAGCCCCCCCAGGGTGTTCACTAAATGCATGGCAGTGGTTATGGCTCACTTGAGACGTCAGGGATTCCAAGTGTTTCCATATCTGGATGACTGGCTCCTGACTGCCACCACCAGGCATCTACTGTTACAGGCCAGGGCCGTTACAATTTCAACTAACCTGCAGTTAGGGATTTCAGTAAATTGGAAAAAATCTGCATTTTCACCCTCTCAGCATGTGAATTTTATTGGCGCCAAAATAAACACTGTTTCAATGAGGGCTTACCTTCTCGTAGAAAGAATTCAGAGCCTAAGGGAACAAGTCCTAAGCTTACTACCTCTAAGGAAAGTGAAAGCAAAAGTGGTGCTCAAGTTGTTGGGGACAATGGCTTCGACCATAATACTAGTTCCATTAGCCAGACTGCACGAGGGTCCTGCAGTGGTTACTTTTTGCCCAATGGTCACTGCAGTATCTACCTCTTTCTCACTCCATCCTGATAACAGATTTGTGCAAGCAGGATCTTCACTGGTGGACCCAGACCAGCACTCTCAGGCAGACCGTTTGTCCCCCCCCCAGTTGCCACTGTGACCACGGATGCCTCCCAGATAGGGTGGGGAGGGGCATTATCTAGGGAGAACAGTCCAAGGCACTTGGCAGGAACATGGGGCTCATTTGCATATCAATGTGTTTGAGATGAGAGCAGTGCTTCTAGTGTTGCAAGCACTTCACAGCTTTCTTCCTCTAGGGATGATTGCAGTCCACTCGGACAATATGTCGGTGGTGTGGTACATGAATAAGGAGGGACCAAATCTTACCCCTTCTGCAGAGAAGCCCTTCGAGTGTGGGACTGGGCATTGTCTTCCCAGCACTTTCTGATCACAACTCATATCCCGGAGAAATCCAACGTCATAGCCAACAGGCTCAGCAGGGCTATTCTGATGCCTCACAAGTGGTCTCTGAACACATACATTGCCACACCTCTCAATGCCAAATGCAGTAGCTACTTCACCCTGATTCTCCTGGAAGAGGAAACGCCAAGAGATGTATTCGTTCACAATTGGCCCTCAGGACTTCTCTATGCTTTCCCTCCTTTCCCCTTATATCGAAGGTAATTCAGAAAGCAATATCCTTGGGAAGCAAAATGATCCTACTTGCTCCTTACTGGCCTCGACAGATTTGGTTCCCCTTTCTCAGACCTCATCTATTGGATGAACCGTGGATTCTGGACCCAGTGCCAGATTTGCTGACGCGTATATCAGGGGTGTCCATCCCTCGCTCCACACCCTCAACTTGACAGCTTGGCTGCTCCAGTTCCATCCCTAGTCAGACTTTATGATTTTTCTCCCGACGTTGTACACATCCTGACATCCTCTCTCAAACTTTCTACCAGAAAAATTTATACCAGTAAATGGAAACGATCCTCCTTTTGGGCTCGTGAGAGAAACCTGGATCCTTACACAGCTCCCATTTCTGCCATTTTAGACTTCCTTTCTCAGTTATTCATCCAAGGTTCAGCAGCTGCCACTATTAAAGTTCAATTGGCAGTCATTTCCACCTTTCATTTGGCCAATGAACCTAATCTTATAGTTCATAGGCTGTGTAGAGCCTTCCTTAACGGGACCACCTTGCTAAGACCCCCAGTCATGGATCTGATGGCACCATGTGATTTGAACTTTGTTCTCCATAAACTTATGTCAAGCTTTTTTGAACCTTCAGCTACATGTGACCTCAAGGTTTTATCTTGGAAAACTATATTTTTAGTGGCCATCATTACTGTAAAAAGGGTTGTTGAACTGCAAGCTCTTTCCTTTAAGCCCCCTTATTTGGTGTTTCACAAAGATAGGGTCTCCTTATGGACAAAACCATTCCTTTATTCCTAAGGTTTCTTCTCAAGCCAATATTGATCACTGTATTGAATTGCCTGCATCCCTCCCTAATTTTTCTAACAAGGCAGAGTACAAATTTCACCAGCTGGATGTGCATAGACAATTGCGTTTTTATCTGGACCAAACTAAAGATTTCAGAAGGTCAGATCAATTGTTTCCTTTTCAGATACTAGGGAAGGACCTTCCACTTTCTAAAGTCACATTATCTCACTGGATTTCCAGCTGCATTTCCTTTATCTATTCATCCAGTGGCAAAGATATTCCCTTCAAGGTGAAAGCTCATTCTACCAGGTCTGTGTCTACCTCGGTAGCTTTTCAGGCTAAAATTCCAATCGACAACATTTGTGCTGCAGCAACATGGGCTTCACCTCATACATTCATTACTCACTACAAATTGGATATGGCTTCCAGGAGCAGGTCTTCCTTTGGTTCCACAGTACTCAGGAGCATTTTCCAATGAGCCACCCAAGATGAAGGTGCTAGGGATGCTATCCCAAGAGTAAGAATGAAGGCAAGATAGGACTACAGAACATAAAGAAGTTATGTACCTACCATAACGTTCGATGTTTGTAGTCCATCTCGCCCTTCATTCTTACGAACCCACCCTCCTGCCCCCCTCCGTGAGGACCTAGGGGTAGAGTGTCTCCAGTTTGGTTATGTTAGTCCTTTTGACTTGGTTTTTTCTTTGTCTCTGTATGTTTCTCCTTGCATCAAACAAGTTCTGGGTAGTGTTACTGATGTATCGTGGGATACCTCCTAGCCACGAGCCAACCAGAAGTTTTCGAGCTAGAGTATGGCGGAGTCAGAGCCGAGGTTTGGTCCGATCCCAAGAGTAAGAATGAAGGGCGAGATGGACTACAAACATCGAACGTTATATTCGGTACATAACTTCTTTTTATTTATCATGGCTTAACTGCAAAGTGGTTTGCCACAGTTTAATTGTCTCTGTAATGTAATCAATCATTGCAGGGTGTATCGTATACATTTTTAAGCACTGTTTTATCCATGAATGTGGGATACTGTCAAATGCTTATTTGTAGTCCATCCATGCCATACCTGTATTCTTCCCCTTTTTACAGTTCTCCATTATAACTATTTAACTGCAAATGATCCTTTGTTTCATATGAATTTCTTTTATTACCCTTTTGTTTTATTGCCAATTGAGGTTTCTTCTAAATGACTATAAACTCTGTCAGTATCAATTCCAGTGTATAGTTTATACATTGTTGGAAGGCAAGCTATTGGTCTATAGTTTTCAGGCTAGCTTGCAGGTTTGCTTCTAAGTAGGAGTATTGTTTTTCCTGTTGTTAACCAGGCTGCTGTCTGTTGAGGATGAGCATACAAATAGTTCTTACTCGTAGCTAAATTTTCATGTAAATATGTGAATACTTTTAGCCAGAAGTTAGGTACTGCATCTGGGCCTGGGGTTTTCCAATTAGGAGATTTTCTTAACTTTGTTTCAATCTTTCTCTACGTTACTTCATCCCATTTCATATCCTGTACATTTGAACTTCTTATTCTTTCTTTTACTTTTTCTGTCCATTTAGCATCTTTATGTTCCACAGGATCTTCATAGATATTTCTGCAAAATGTGTGTTTCTTCTTTTATTGGTTATGTTTCAATTCCTTTTGCCCTTGTTTCTCAAGTATGTACAAAACTTTTTTAGGTCATCAATAAATTTATTTTGTAATTTTCCTTTGTATTTATCTGCATGTCTTCTAAGTTTTTCTGTCTGTGTAATATTTTAGTTCCCCATTTGCGATAGTACATGATAGATCCTAATCTGTTCTGATGCTGTGCATTGATTTTGTCACGTCCATCTTTGAGTATTTTTGTTGATCTGTTCCCTCTTTTATACCCTTCTAACAATGACACTTGTCTTAATTGCTTTATAGTTTTCGTTATTTGCTACTTCATGATGGCATTCAATTTGTCCCCTTCCTTTCTTTTGCTACCCTGTTTTTTGTGGTAAGACTTTATTATTAATTTAGCGGCACAGAAATATGTCGTATTTACTTCTGTTATCGCATGAAATTCTATGGACAGTCCTAATTACCATGTTCATTTGTTTTATCAAATTTTTAACTTTTGGGGTTTTATGGACTTTCTGTACTCTTTCATTCATTGATCTTTAATATGTCTGTCCATCTCTATTAACTCGAGCAACTTTTCTCTTGGATTTTTTTCTTCTAAACTGAGGGCACATTCTTTGTTGTCCATTTCCTGCAGGCATTGTATAGAAGGTTCCAGAGCATCTTCCTTTGCCACATTCTCTTCAGTTTCATCTTGTGTCATCCGTTGCTCTTTCATATGGGATCTCACTGACCTAGTACTCCACAACATTGACTGCTTCAGAGTTGCCAGAGTTTCCTGTTTCTTCCCATGCTGTGCAACTCCAACTGGACATTTATTTATTTATTTATTTTCAGTTTGATTACCGGGGATGTCCACTGGGCCAAGAAGTGCCCATTTTCAGTGGAGGCCCGGGGAGAAAAGCTCCATGTGCAATACAGTACAATAAAGGTTACAAAATACAAAAAAGGTTACATAATGAATGAGAAGAAATACAAGAGTAAGATTCATAAAAAAATAGCAAGCGTAATATGCATCATGAGACAATTTAAAAAAAGCAAAACACAATTTTTTTTTATTTTATTTTTTTTTGTTACTCTTAGGAAATTCACAATATTTACAAGCTTGGAGTTTATTTAAAGTCGGCTAGTTCAGGTTCTTTAGAGAAATTAGAATAAGCTTATGATAAAGTAGAGCAGGAGGATGGAGAGCTTAGTGGGAAGAGTTATGTAGGGTGAAAGCAGGAGCATTTCCATTTGGAAGATAGGTATAGGGAAGAGTTGGTTTTTGAAGGATTCAATGTTAGGAGGGAGAGAGTTCCATTTTTTACCTAGAGAGGAGAGTAGAAGCTGGCCGGCGGGATGTTTGGGTTTGTGAATGGAGATTAGGTTTTGGTGTTCAGATCTCAGAGATCTGTTTGGGATGTAAGGGGGAAGAATGTTCTTTAAGGCTGGGCATTTATCAGGGGAGAATATTAATTTGTGAGCGCAGGTTAGTTGGAGATAGTCTAGGTGGTTAGGGAGTTCTAACCAATTCAGAGATTGAAGGCAGAGGCAGTGGTGAGTTTATGTTTTGGATTTAGTGGCAAATTTGGAGATCTTATTATAGCAAGCTTCAAGTTTAGAGGTGTTGGAAGTGGACAGATTGTTTAGTAGAGGGGCTCCATATAGAAGAGAAGGTAGGAGGTAGGTGATTGCCAGGGTGTGCCTAGAGGAGTCTGAAAGAAATTGATTGTTCCTATATAGCATACCTAGCTTTTGGTGGGTTTTCTTTGTTATGTTGAATGTGAAGGTCGAATTTTAGGTGTTCGTCTAAGGTAATGCCAAGGAGTTTTGCAGAGGGGACTACTTCTATAGCAATGTTTGATTGGCTTAGGACATTGAAAGTGTTTTTGTCAAAGGAGGAAACCTTGGAGGGGAGGAAAATTATTATTTTAGATTTATTGGAGTTGAGGGAAAGGTGGTTTTGGTGCATCCAGTTCTCTGTAGTGGAAAATGCTAATGTTAAGTTGTCTATCTCGCCTTCATTCTTGCTGGATGGGTTCGGAGCCGACCTCGGCTCCGACTCGGCCACTCTAAAAGCTCGAGAGTTGGTTCCACCGGCTCGAGGCTCCCCTTATATCCCACAATGCTAGGCGAGAGTTACCTCAGATCTCGTTTGGCGCTACAGCTTCGAGGTTGGTTTTCTACCGGTTCTTGGTAAGTGACTTTTTCTTGTGGAAATTAGTCTTTCAAAACCCCTTTAATTTTAATATATTTACTTAATTCCCTTAATTTAGAGAAATTTTTATCCCCTTCTAAAAAATTTCCGTTTTTTCCCTCAAGAACCTTAGGTTCTTCCTTGAGCCTACAGGCCTTTTCTCTTCCCTAGTGGAGTGTGTGTGTATTATTTTATTTTAAAATCCTAGTTAGTGGTTTTATTATAATTTAACTTGACAGGGTGTAACTAGTGTGTTTGTGTGTGTGTTTGTGTACACCTGTTTAAAAATGTCTAAAGAAGCAAAGGTCTCAGTTCAAGAAGTGTGATGCGTGCTGTCAGAAAATGTCTCTGACAGGCGCTCACACTTCTTGTGTCTACTGTCTGGGGCCTTTGCACCTGCAGGACTCCTGTGCTGTGTGCCATGGCTTCAGCCCCAGGGTCCTGCAGGAAAGAAAAAATAAATTGATACTAAGAGGCTTACTCAAGCCAGAGGATTCCCTATCTGTTTCAACAGGGAAGCCCTCTAAGGCATCTAGGTCTTCGGCTCCGGCTACTGAGCCGAGACCTAGGTTTCTCAACCTCTGCCTTCATCGGCTCCGGCTGGAGCCGATAAGTCTCAGTCCACAGTTTCTGTGGCTCCCTCGGCTCGGGCGGGCCGAGGTAGTAAGATTCCGTGTCGGCTCCGACCAGACCTTGAGCCGACAACTAGGAAGAGGTCCAGGTCACCATCTCTTGGCTCCGTTCATTCGGCTCCAGGATCTCCCCTGCTGTCTGAACGGAGCCAAGATCTCACCTCTAGGTCATCGAGGCTGTCGGATCATGACCTTCAGAGGAGTAGTGAGTCGACTTCTTAAGTCCGAGGCTCTGGCCCAGATGCTTCAGAGCCCGACTCATCAGTCGATGCCTGCCCGGTCCATCAACATATTCCTCCTTCGACTCTCTTGAGCTCGGAGCCGGGTCGTGTCGGAACCGAGACTGTGATAGCGTCGGAGCCGATACAATTGTCTTGGCTCCGTCGTCTCCGTTTTCTTCCTTGGAAGAATCTCGGCGCGGACTTCCCTCGTCGGCTCCGAGGGTGAGTGGCATCGGACCCTTGTCCGACCCCCCTCTCCCTCTCGGTGCTTCGGCTCTGGTGAGTTCGGCTCCGACATCGGCCTCGGAGCCATCACTGTCGGTGCCGAGGGGGGTTCTTAGCTTCTCGGAGCGGGGACCTCTGGCTCTGCCTGACAGGGGTGCATTCGAGGTCATGCGGAGTGTGTTAGAGCCTGGCTCTACTCCACAGTCGGCTCCGTCCGCCCCTCCCTCTATGGTGCCTCAGGCTAAGTCGACTCACTCCCTCATCCCGGACCGCAGAGAGCCAGCTCCTCAGGAACCCCCCGTGGAGATTTCATCCTCTTCCGAGGCCTCTCCTGATTTGGCAGAAGAGCCCCCTCGGAAGAGGAAGTGTAAGAGGAAACACATTGACTCACCTGAGTCCATCACGTCAGACACAGATTTGGATGATTCTGAGGGTTCCCCCCATTCCCCTTCTGAAGATGTCTCATTTGCAGACATTCTGGAGATCCTCAAACAGAGGGGAAATTGGCCAGCCCTCAACCCTTCGGAGGACGAATCTGTGTATCTTGAGGCGTTTGGTTCTCGTCCTTCCACCTCCTGGGTGTCCCCTTGACCCCCTCATGCAGGTGGTTGCTAAGAAGGCATGGGCGGCTCCTGATTCAGTGGACCCCACTCCCAGGAGACCCTCCAAGTTCATAACAGCACCAGCAGACAAACAGTTCTTAACAAAGGAGACTCTGTGGATGCTATGGTGGTAGCTGCTGCCACTAAGAAGGAGCTAGCTGATCCTTCAGTACCTGTCCATCCACCTAACAAGGAATCTAGGTCCATGGACAGGTGCGGAAGCGGATGTTCTCGTCAGCGACATTTACTGCGTTAAGCTGAACTACCTGTGCCATTTTACTCGTCTTCAAAGGGACTTGATCAAGGAAGCGAGTGAAATGTTAAGGACCCTACAGCTGCGGGTTTCAAGATAAGATGAACACGCAGCTGGCTACCCTTAACTCCATAACCAACTCCTCCATGCGCCTTCTTTCTTCGCGGCTGATGGAGCGAGCAGAGCCGCAGGGACAGGTGTGGCCTTACGTAGGCATGCCTGGATGCGGCTATGAAATTCGCGGACTCCTTCAAGGCGTCTTTCACTAACTCCCCGTTTGATGGATCATCCCTCTTTGGTCCTCAAGTGAAAGAAACCTTGACTAGGTGCGAAACTGATGGCAAGACCCTTTCTGCTGTCGGAGTCCGTTTTTCTACTCCTTCTAGGCCTTACCCCAAAGGCCAGAAAGGTGGAAAGATGTGGTTCCGTAAACAATCTCAAGGGACTTCGCCTGACACACAGAGTCGTTTCCCCGGCAGAGGCGGGAATAACAATGGTAGACGTCGCCCTAGGGGCAGAGGGGGTCCGCAGAATCAGGGCAATCGGGAAGCCTTCCCTGACAAGCCTTTTCAGCATCCCTGAGGTGTTGCCCGACTGCCCATCTTCGGAGGCAGTCGGGGGAAGATTGTCACTGTACCCAGAAGCCTGGCTATCCCTGACTCAAGACAAATGGGTACAGTCCATCATTTCCGAAGGCTATTCTATCCCCTTTCTTCACATTCCAAATCAGTCAAAAAAATCCCTTCCAGATGTTCCACCCGCTCAAAGGGATCTAGCGGTTTTGGAGATTTCAAAACTGCTTGTAAAAAGAGCAATTCAGCCAGTTCCAGCAGACCAGCAAGGATCCGGAATCTACTCAAGGTTCTTTTTAATTCCAAAGAAAACAGGGGACTGGAGACCAATTTTGGATCTCAGTGTCTTGAACAGAGCAGTCAAGGAAACAAGAGTTCGGATGAGCACGCTGCAATCCATGCCTCCCCTTTTGGGCAAAGGAAACTGGATGTGCTCTATAGACCTTCGGGATGCGTACTATCACATAAAATGAACAGACGCTCCAGAAGATTCCTCCGCTTCAGGCTGGGAACCAGTCATTTTCAGTTCAGGGCCCTGCCCTTTGGTCTCACCACTGCCCCCGGGTGTTTACCAAATGCATGGCAGTGGTAGCTTCTCACCTGAGACGACAAGGATTCCAGGTGTTTCCATATTTGGACGACTGGCTCCTCACAGCTCCCACCAAGCATCTCCTTCTGATGGCCAGAGATTACACTTTTCGCGTTTGTCAAAAGCTGGGTATTTCAATAAATTGCGAAAAGTCTGTTTTGTCGCCTTGTCGTACTATTACCTACATAGGCAAATCTAGATACAATAAACATGTCTGCAAGACTAACACATCAGAGAATAACAGACATTCACAAATTGGTATCACTCCTTTTCAACAACAACAGAATCAAAGCCAGGTTAGTTCTGAAGGTGTTGGGAATTATAGCGGCCATACCTTTGCTTCCATTAGCCAGATACCACATGCGGATCCTTCAATGGATGCTCTTTACTCAATGGTCATACCAGCAGCTTCCAATGTCTCACACCATTATGATCACGCGTGCAAAAATCATCTCATGTGGTGGATGTCTTCCCCTCAGCTCTTGTCGGGAAGACCCTTTGTTCCACCTCCTCCGGTTGCTACTCTGACAACGGATGCCTCCCTGATCGGGTGGGGGGGCATTATCAGGGCAGGACGGTCCAGGGCACATGGCAACCAAACGAATGCCACTTGCACATAAATGTTCTGGAGATGAGAGCAGTGCTTTTAGCGTTGCAAGCCCTTCAAGACTCTCTTCCCTTGGGCACGATTGCAATCCAAACAGACAATATGTCTGTAGTGTGGTACATCAACAAACAAGGCGGTACCAGATCATACCCCTGTGTCGAGAAGCACTCAGACTGTGGCAATGGGCGATTTCTTCTCAGCGGTTTCTGATAGCAACGCACATCCCGGAAAGTCCAATCAAATTGCGGACAAGTTGAGCAGAGCTATACTCATGCCTCACGAGTGGTCTCTGAAAGACTCTGTAGTGAGAGAAATTTTTCTCAAGTGGGGTCAGCCTTGCTGCGATCTTTTGCTACTCCCCAAAACAGCAAGTGCAGAGAATATTTCACTCTCTTCCCTTTACCAGGCCAACCCAGCAGAGGCGCTCTAGTCCAAGTTGGGCCCGGGGACTTCTGTATGCATTTCCTCCTTTCCCACTGATCTCTCAAGTGATACAGAAAGCTATCGCTCAGAAGGCCTCATTGATCCTCATTGCTCCTTACTGGCCTCGACAAGTGTGGTTCCCCTTTCTACATCGTTTTCTCTTGGGCGACCGTGGAATCTGGACCTAGTTCCAGATCTTTTGATCCATCAGTCGGGTCAGTTTCATCGCTCCCTCCCATCTCTGAACCTCACTGCTTGGTTCCTCCAGTTCCAACCTTAGCCAGGCTTCCTCAATTATCTCACTCTGTTAGAGATATTTTGATAGCTTCCCATAAATCTTCCACTCGAAAGATTTATTTGAGTAAATGGAAACGCTTCACATGTTGGGCTCAAGGAAAGGACATAGATCCTTTCACTGCTTCCATCCAATTAGTCCTTGATTTTCTAGCTGAACTCTTCCATGCAGGTTCATCTCCCTCTACACTTAAAGTTCAATTGGCAGCTATATCTAACTTTCATGTGGGTATTTCTGAATCTGCCTTAATGTGCCACAAGCTTTGCAAAGCCTTTTGAAAGGAGTTTTTCTTCTCAGACCTCCTATAAGAAATCCTCCTTCTCCTTGGGACCTAAATTTAGTTCTTGCTTCTTTGATTCTTCCCCCTTTCGAACCTGCAGTCTCCTGTTCTTTAAAATTATTATCATGGAAGACTCTTTTTCTGGTAGCTATTACATCAGCTAGAAGAGTTTCAGAGCTTCAAGCACTCAGCTGTCGTCCTCCTTATCTTTTGTTTCATAAGGACAGAGTATCCTTACGAACTAACCCGTCCTTTTTGCCTAAAGTGGTCTCGACGTCAAATCTAAATCAAAGCATTGATCTACCTGTTTTTTTTTTTTTCCAGAATACTCCAATAGGTCTGAACAAAAATTACACTGCCTGGATGTTCACCGTCAATTGAGGTACTACTTGGATAGAACAAAACAGTTCAGAAAATCTGATCAGCTGTTTGTCTCCTATGCGGAAAGCAGAAAGGGACTTTCAGTTTCAAAGGTATCATTATCCAGATGGCTAACATCTTTGATTTCCCTTGTATATGAAATTAGACATCAAAAGCTGCCTGATAAACCTAAGGCTCATTCCACCAGAGCTTTGGCTACTTCTTTAGCCTTCCAAGACAGACTGCCTATTGACACCATTTGTGCAGCTGCTACTTGGGCTACTCCTCACACTTTCATTTCTCATTATAAGTTGGATTTAGCTTCTAGGCATAGAGCTAACTTTGGTTCCACTGTTCTCAGGAGTCTGTTCCGTTAGGCCACCCGGGACAAGGTGCTGGGGGCGGTCCCATCCAGCAAGAATGAAGGCGAGATAGACAACTTAACATATAGAAGTTATGTTCTTACCATAACGTTCCATGTTAGTTGTCTTCTTCTCGCCTTCTTCTTCGTCCCACCCTCCTTCCCCTGGCCTGGACAGACCTAGAGGAGTTGTGATTGTGACCTCTCTTTCTACCACCTCTTTCTTAGACATATGCTATTATGCATATTTCCTGGTTCAGGATGTAGGTCACCCTTCTTTCTTCCTGTTGTTAGAGGTGGACTCTGTTTTACAGTTATTCTGTTTCTATTATAAGCTGGGGTTAGCTTACAAAGCGAGATCTGAGGTAACTCTCGCCTAGCATTGTGGGATATAAGGGAGCCTCGAGCGGTGGAACCAACTCTCGAGCTTTTAGAGTGGCGAGTCGAGCCGAGGTGGCTCCGAACCCATCCAGCAAGAAGAAGGCGAGAAGACAACTAACATGGAACGTTATGGTAAGAACATAACTTCTATTTTGAGTTTGTCAGTAGTTCAGGAATGTTGGGGGCGGCACAAACCAAGGTAGAGTCATCAGCGTATTGGATGACTGAAGTGTCAGGGATGACGGTGTGAAGGTTATTTATAAAGATGTTGAAAAGCATGGGTCCGAGGATGGATCCTTGAGGAACGCCAGTGGGTGTAGGCAAAAAGGAAGAGGAGGAGTTCTTCCATTTGACAGCTTGAGATCTGTCAGATAGGTATCTGGAGAACCAGGATAGAGTATTAGGGGAGAGATTAAAGTTGGCAAGATGAAGGAGAAGGTGTGTATGGGAGATGGTGTTGAAGGCTTTAGAAAGATCTAGCAATACTGTGGATACAAAGAGTCCAGAGTCTCGAGCTAGTTTGACAGTTTCTAGGAAGGATAGTAGGGCAGTTATGGTACTGTGGCCAGGACAGAAGCCGTGCTGGCTGGGAGTTAGAAGGTGATTCTGAATTAGCTAAGGCAAAAGTCGGTGGTGGACACATTTTAGTAGAATTTTAGATATTGGTGAGAGGAGGGCAATGGGGCGAAAGTTAGAAATAGAGGTGTTTTTGCCTCCTTTGTGTAGAGGAAGAATATTGGCTAAATGCCAGAGTTTGGGCACATAGGATTCATTTAAAAATATTAATCAATATACTGATTGGGAGAGCAATACCTTCAGATGCACATTTGAGGAAGGAGGATGGTATGTTGTCTGGAGCATTTGAGCAAGGCTTTAATTTGGATAAAAGCTTTTTTATAAAAATGGTGGATACAGGTTTGAGATGGAAATTTACGGGATTGTTATTTGGGTTGTTGGGTGTAGTGTGGTGGGAGTTAGGTGGATTCTTATTTGTGAATGTTTTGGTTAGCTTAGTTATGGATTCGGTAAGGAAGGTGTTGAAATGGGAGCACAGTTCACTATCAGTTAAACTAGGATCAGGGCAGGGGTTATTCCTAGATCCAGGATGGAGAAAGGGAGTTGACTGATTTCCAGAATAGTTTAGGGTTCTTGTTGTTGTTGGACTGAAGTTTATTATAGTAGTTTTTTTTTGTCCTTGGTAATAAGTTTTTTTACTTGGTTGCAGAGTTGTGTGTATTGGAGCAAGGCAGAGGACAGTTTACTTTTCTGGTAAAGCTTTCAGTATTTGTCTCTGAGACGCATAATTTGTTTAGTTTCTTTGGAGAGCCAGGGAGCAGAATTGGCTTTGATTCGTTTGTTTCTTAGAGGGGCTAGGGAGTTAAGAGTATTTAAGAAGGTAGAGTTAAAATGCTCTACAGCGTTGTTGAGAGGGAGAGTGTTTAAGATTTGCCAGTTAATTTGTTTAAAGATGTCAGAAAAAATTAAAGGGTTGAAGTTGCTAAGGTTACGAGTTTGAATATAGACATGTTGGTGTTGGATGGAGCTTGCTGATCGATGGATGAAGGCAGGGAAATGGTCACTGAATGTGTCAGGGATGATGCCAGAGAGAATGATTTTGTTTGGATGGGAGACTAGTATCCAATCTATGATGGAACCTGAAGGATGGTTTTTATTAGGGTGAGTTGTTGAATGGATTACTTGGGTGAAGTTATAAAGGTTAATGGATGGTGAAGGAGATGGCGTGTTGATTTTATTCCAGTCAATATTGACATCGACTAGAATACAGGTTTCATATTTTATTTCAGTTGAGGCCCAGTGAAGAATATCTTAAAGGGTGGAGATATTGTTGCCAGGGGAGATGTATATGGAAATTATGCAGATGTTTTTATGTTTATTCAACCTGAGAAGGCCTGTTGTGATTTCAGAATTTTTGAATTGAGGGGTATGGATTTGAAGAGGAGTTAAGGAGAGAAGATTGGAGTAGATTAGTGCAGAGCCTCCACCTTTTTTATTTATGCGGTCACTTCTGAGGATGTGGTAACCAGGAGGTAAGATTTCTGAGTCAGAAATATGGGGTTTTAGCCAGGTTTCGGATATGGCTAAGATGTCAGGTTGGTTGTGATTAATTTGTACTGGTTTCCTGTGGAAGGCTTGAAAGTATCTTCATGTGGCAACTGATCAGATATTTCACTTTCTACTGGTGTCTCCTTAATTTGGGGATCCATTGGTCTGTCCTGCTGAGATATTATCTGAGTTAGATTTTCTACACTAAATCCTTTACTTTGCAGGTAATCCATAACCTCAGCTTTTACTTCTTTAACTTCTAAATTACTAATACCCTCTTCTACTTCTCCTTTTTGTTTTTTTTTTTCTTTTTGTATTGTAAACTTTTCTTTGCCCAGAAGTCTTTGCCTATATTTCTGTTCAGATATCGTTGGTGCTGCTCTTTTTGTATTGATTAGATTTTCTTCTTTGCATAAATATTGCACCATATTAAATCTCTTTTCCTTTCCCATCTCCATATTTCTTCTTCAGATGTCCCTGCTCCTCCTGTTTCTACTTACTTTGGGGACTCATCATTCCATCATGCGATGATGTAATTTGTTAGACTTTCTACACTAAATCCTTCACTTTGCAAGTATTCCATATCTTCAACTTCTATTTTTTTAACCTCTACTAATCTTCAGTTCTACATTCCCTCTTTGTGATCTTATTTTGTTGTTATGAAATTGCTTACCTGGATGCCTTTGCCTGTATTTCCCCAAATGTCTTTGAGACTGCCTTTTTGTGTTAATTGGGCTTTCTCCTTTTCATAAATGTTGCATCATATCAGATTTATCTTGCTTTCCCATGTCCATGTTTCTTTTTTATATCTTTCACTAGTCTCTAGATTTTCTTCTTTATAGTTTTGCACTTTCTCAAGGTTTCTTAGTCTTTGTAATGTTTTTCATGAATGTGTTGTATTAATGACAATTTTTTATTTGAAACTTCTGACGGTTTTTCTTGTGGAAGTATTTTTCTTTCCTCTAATTTCTCTCTCAATCTTTTTGTATATCTTCTTTCTCAAAATTCTGGGCTTCTTGCATAATAGTAACAATACATAATTTATTTCTTATCCTCAGTAGTCCACTCTATTGTCTTTTTGGCACACCTCCTCCCCCTGGGCCTGGCTTAGCCCCATTGTAGGAATGTTTTCATGTCTTGCGGATTCTACACTGTCATTTTTTTCAAGCCCTGGCACCAGTGCGCCTACCAGGATTGGGCAATTTTTTATCCTGGGTCTTGTGCAAGCAGCTATCTTTTTTTAATTTTAACCTACTTCTGTCCGTGATATACGCTATATAAAATACAGTCTATGCATTGGTGTTGTGTTGGCGGGATTTTGTGAAAAACAGGGTCCACCTCATGAAGGCACTCAGCAAGACCTGAGGATAAATTCAGTTCCAGCAGTACAACTCTCCTTCATTTGCTGACTTTTCATTTCTCCATTTGGACTCCTTTTTTTACAGTTGCATTATGCCTTGATGAATTGGTGGAGCTGACCGTTTCCTTGTTCTGGAGTAGAGGAGTTCATTTGGGGGCACCAAGCTGATTCTCTGCAGTGTGTGTGTGTGTGTGGTGGTGGTGGTGGGGGGGTGTCCATATTGCCCTTGTTACCTTTCACTTTATCTATATGATGACGGAGTGGGTCAGTTGACACTTTTCAGTTAAGATTTGGGTTCTTCAGAGCATAGGCAATAGAAGACCATTAATACATATACAGTACATCCTTGTCTGTATAGTATTTATATAAGTCAATTCCATGTACAATTCAAAAGTGTAGAGATGAAGATCAGATATTTACAAAGAATGTACAAAGATATTTATAAATAGTGTATGGCATATGTTTACATAACTATTTACATTATTTCCTATCAAGACTGAGGTTTTAAAGTCATGTTCATATAATAAAACGGGTAGAGAGTATGAGAGAATTTCAGCAGTATATTGGTATCCCATATCCCCACGTAATGAGATCATTCACTGTTTAGAGGAGTACATTGCTTTCTTTTCTGCAGTTCACAAATTATAATCACAGTACTGTACAAGATATGTTTTTGACAGTTTTTCATTAGCACTTGTCCCATTGACTGATTGTGTTTTCTGCTGTTTTTGTTTGTATTTTGCTAGTGTTATAAACAGTGGGAACAGCAAAAGTCCCAAAACAGAGCCTTGTGGGACTCGAGTATTTAGGAGGCTGACTGGGTATATACATAGTTATTGCAGCAAACCTGGAATATGATCCATTTAGTAGATGATACTGAACCCCGCTGATAGTGTTGTTATCGAAGTTAAGTTTAGCTACATTACTGAGAAGGATTTTGTAGTTCACAGCTTCATAGGCCCAGGTCATATCTATGAGTAAACCTGCTGGCATTTTGCCATCATTCACGTTACAATAAATTGAATCTGTAGCCATTATGAGGGCAGTGAAAGTGCTAAATGAGACAAAAACCATATTGTGCATCACAAAGTAGTTCGTGGCTGCTTTTGTACTTTAGTATTTGGTTATATAAAAGTTTTTTTAATAGGGTGCAGATTAAAGGTGGTTCTGTAGTAATTCAGTCCTTTAGAAGTTTTTTTTTTTTTTTTACTTCAGGCAGAGGAATAATGAGTTAGTGTTGGAAGGTATTGGGTACGTATGCAGTAGTTAAAGAAATGTTGAAGATATGGGTAAATCATTTAGCTGTGTTATCTGCGGCTAATCTTAGGAAGTTTAGGTGGAGTTTGTACATAATGGCATCTGAATTGTTGTTTTAGTAGAAGAGATTTGGTCTGTGTTGTAATTTGAGAGAAGTGAAAAGCAGCAGCATAGTTAGGCAGAGGGTATAATGTGTTGCTGACATCATCCTGTTGTCCTCATAGTAGGAAAGGTATGTTTTTATGTTAGATGTCAAAAATTGTGCAGGTGGTTTGTATAAGCTGTAACAAAGGCAAGGTGATTCCTAGCAAGAGGGTTATTTTTGGATTGCTGGTAGTTAAGTTTCTTGCTAGTTTCATTTTTTCCCAAAATCCTTTTGGTGTTGACCAGTTTTGCCCTTGCCTCTGTCTCACACAAGTGTTTGTTGCTGTTTTACTGGCTATTCTTGTTTCTTTTATTAAGATTAGAAAGTTTGGTGGAGTTGTTTGTGTAATGCATAATTTTTTCCAGTTCTTCCAAATAGCATATCTTTCCCTCATTTTATTCTTTATTTTAGCTGTTCACCAAGTGCAGGCCTGTGCTGTAAGTCTCCTTTTAGTTAGAGTTGTAGTAAATCATGTATTGGTGTAATTATGTTTAAGTGTAGGTCTACAGCAGTTGAGGAATTAGCAGAGTTACATTGCAGGGTCCGGTCAGCAGAGTTTAGAATGTTTGTTACATTAGGGGAGTTAAGTGTTTGGGAAAGAATGTCCTGTTATTATTTGAGGTGGCTTTTTAGTGGTTTGGAAATTCAAATCTTGGTTTGTTTGGGCTACAGCCCTGTGCCCAAGCTATTGGTGTGCACTGTGGTCATCACTGTAAAAGAAGTGTGCCGATCAGTCCTTATAAGCAATATCAATAATTTAATCAGCTTTGATCTTGGCAGTGTTTCTGCATATGCTAGCAGTAGACTGCATTGGTAATAATTTAAACAGCTTTGATAGTGTGTAATGAAGGTCAGTGTTTGTGCATATGTTAGAAAGTGGGTACAAAGTAGTAGTACGTTTTTCTGCAGTTTAGCAAAGAGCTGTTATGTAAGTACATAAAAGCTTTTTTTTGCTTGAAGATTTTTCAAGCATATATGACTAATTGGACTGTAGCAAGGAGCTGTTACAGCTCTTGGAGTTTAGCAAAGATGTTTGAGATAGCAAAGACGTCTGTATGTACACAAGAGACTCTATGATACTTTTATTTATTTTTTTGCCCCTCGTGTCCAAGAAGACCCATTTTTTGGGCTTCAGTTTTGAAATAACATTTTTCCTCACCCTCAAATTGGGGGGTGGGGGTGGAAATGGGGACATTGTTTTTAGGGCACCAACTGACTTTTTTTACAACTCTGGCTCAGAAGTATAGTAAGCAGCTTTGGATGTGTATGCCCTCCTAGTGAACACTGCTCTGTTTTGATCTGTGAATGCACGAGAATTCACACATCAGTTTACCACTGTTGTGAAGCACAACCATCAGGCTACACTGGAAACTCTGAGTTTGGGTGCTGCAGGAAACCCTGACCGAAAAGTAGAACTCCTGAAAAGCTGAAGCGAGTGCGTAAACACCCAATTTTACCTGCTCTAGCTTCTGCTCCTAAGTGCTCCAAAAGTCAAACTACACAGTGCTAGCTGCAGCCATCCTGATTACCAACCCAGAAATGCCCATGGCGCATCAGATGATGTATCATAATCCATGTGTCCAACGTGTAAATGTATTCTAGAGCCGAGTCTGTGATCAGTTCTGGCAAGATTTTTCCTCAAGCATTGATGAGCATCCCAGGAGCTGTGATTGGCTACAGAGACAACATGTGCAAGCCCATTTGAACCTCACTTTGTTTCCATCTCCAGAATCTTTGTTGATTGGAGAAAATCTGTCTTTGATTCAAGAATATTTTATTATTTTAACTGTAATGGCAGATTGAATTTGGAATATGTATGTGTTTTAAACGTCTTTTCATCCCTGTAGACACTTATTATGGGAACAAGTGTTTTGATATATTGGCAAGTTAGAAGGGCATTAATGCCCGTGTTTGAAATTTGTATGTATGTATTAAGCTTTGCTGTTGATCACTCATCCTCCACCTGTTGGGTAAGAGCCAACTGTGAAACAATCATGCATGCATGGGTTTTCTCTTTGTATGGCCCTAAAACCACTTTGGTGGCTGACAGTTTGGGAACTTGCTTCACTGCTAGGGAGTCCCTCTCCCTGTGGTGTATGCATGCTTCCATACACACTCCCACTAAGAGCTACCATTGTGAACATCCAAGCCTCAGCTTGCACAGTAGCATTCTGCCAAATGGGACTGCCATCTCTCTTCCCCCAGGAGGGGTGAGCTGCTATAAGCTGCACATTCTCATTTTCCCTTGCCGCACCTGAGATGCTAATCAGTCTTGAGTTATCTGGATCATATTTTCATAGTTGTGTCCTTATCCCTCTTGCCGTCTTTGCAGTACATTTTAACACTTGATCACATTGTAAAATATTGGCAATGGCCTATCTATATCAAAATGCAAGATTTTTTACATCTTTATTAGCCTTAATGCATTTCCTTTCATCAGTTTTACAGTTTTATGCACGTATTAGTGAATGAGTGTTGTCATTTTGTAGACCCAGTTACCAGTAAAAGTTTAATTTTTAATGACTTTTGACAATAGAACATAATTCACTGAAAGTCAAGCTCCTTAGCTGGAACTCTTCTTCCCAGTCATTAAACATTTCTCCGGAAGGGAATTAAATTTCTGTTGCTAGCCTTACTGTGCGAATGGTGATTTAATTTCCCTTGAAAATGCTAATCACTTTTGTCAATTTAATAGGTTTGCATGCGTGGGCATTTCAGTAGGGGGTTGTGGAAATGTCCAAGGAGAGACCAGGAGAAATCTTAGTTTTTGTAGTGATACTGTTTGAACTCTCAACATGCTGGCTAAGCCTCCATTGCTTGAACGCTTTGAGTTATTGTATGTTTCAGCAGTCCTGATGTCCTTAAGATAGGTTTAGGGTTGTAAGTAAGAAACTATGTTTGAGTATTATGAGATCTGGATTAAATAGCATTCCCCCAAGCTTGATGGAATTGACACTGAGGCAGGTAATTATGGAAAAAAGTTGGCCGGTGGCTACTTGTAATCTTGCTATTAAAAAAAAAGCTATATAATATATTTGATAAAGTAGGTAATTCCAGTGAAATGCTTCCAGAGCTGTAAAGACTCTTATATTAATGGCTGCCTCCTGCCTGCCAGGCCAGTGTTAGAGAAAAATTGACCTCCCTCTTCAGGAAGCTGGTATGGGTAATAGAGATTTGAAAATTATAAAAGGGTTGCATCCTCACTAGGTATACATGGCCAGTATATAAAACAGTGTATTATGCTGCCTCCTTTAGCGTAGCTAACATGACTGACAGGGGCAGCTATGGCTGAAAGGCTGTCCTTCGCCAAAAAAAATCTAAAATTGGGACAGTTCCAGTTTCTCATGGAATGGTCTTTATGTGGGCAGCTGCTATAATATTCAAACTGAAAGGCAGATGTAAGACAAGAGAATGTGTGTGTGGTTATCAGCAAGTTTTGACCGAGTCATCATCTTCTGTTGCTTTTTTCAGCAAGACTGTTGTGTGTCAGTTTTTGGTAGCCATTTAAAATGTTCGTTTTCCCAGTGCCGGGTCCTGGAATGTGAAGACTGAAAATCCAAGTTACATATACCAAGTCCAAGACTGCCATTTCTAAGAATGTTTCCTTTTTTCCAAGGTATGGTGATCTCTATTGATATATGTTCTGTTTGGGCCGTGGGGGTCTTGCCCTCACCCCGCACAAGACAAATTTAAAGGAAAAAAGTGATATTCGCTCTTCTCATTTTTGGTCTGTTCTCTCGCTCCAGTATTTCAGGACTTGGCATTCAGAATCATTACATTTTAATAGGGAAGCCCAGTGTTGAATTTAGATTTTTTTTATAATTAAGATGGAAAGAATACTGCCTAAACATTATAGGTTCATAGGTTCATACTAGGCTATCTGCCCGAGGGCATTTATAAGCCTAGCCCATAGTTTTGTGGCTTAAGCCACCCCTTTTGTATGGGGAACTATACCCATTATTTTGCTGTGCCTATGTCTAGCAGTGACACTGAGGTAATCCCTGGAGTATATCTGCGATCTCCCATCCATTGGTCAAGATTTCTCTTGAACAAGGCCAGCGAGGTGCTCTGCCTCACATATACCGGGATTTTGTTCCACAGCATAGGGAGTCTTTGGGTGATGAATCTATCCCTCCAGCACGTCCTATTAATAGCCGTGTCGAGGTTTAAGTCTCCCGCCCTTGTGGCTCTGACGGATCTAGATTTTTTGAGGTGAAGCATATTCATCAACTCTGGGTTTGACATGGCCTTGTATGTCAGGCAAAGGTCACCTCTGAGCAAGCGGTAAGCAACTGAATAGAGCTGAAGTTCTTTCAGTCGGGCAGCATAGGACAGATTTTTGAGACCCTTTATCCTTTTGGTGAGGAACTTTTGTGGCCTCTCTAGCTGCTGCAAGTGTCGGGTCAGATACATTCCGAATGGGGCATTGTACTCAATCATTGGTCTGATGAGTGATGAGTATAGGGAGACTATGACCTCCCTTGATCTAGATGTGAATCCCTTCATGATGAGGTGGGCAATGTAGAAGGTCTTCCTAACTACTTTAGCTACATGGGTGTCGAATGACAGGCTACTGTCAACCTGGGTCCCCAGGTCCCTGATAACTTCTTCTGTGCTCAGAGGATTACCACCTATATGGTAGCTAGGGGTAACCTTGTTTTTTCCGAAGGGTATGACTATGCATTTTTTGGCATTTAACTTTAGGCCATGGCTCTAAGGCTTAGGAAACTATTCTCAGTGTCTGACACACTGTGCCTTTGACAGGCAGTTTTAAATTATCTTTTCAGTACCTTTGCTCCAGTGGAATTAGGGACCTGTCCCACTCCCCCCTCATTTCCATCCTCCCCATATTCAATCATCTTATTCAGTATGAAGGGAAATAGGATAATTCATTTCAGTAGCCTAGTAGTAGTGTCTCTGAACAAGTGGTTGAAAGTAGTTTTGAAAGTTTGTTAAAAGATAGAATAATGTTAGAGACCTCTTCTTTTGCTAATTCTAATGTGATCCAACACCTTCCTTTCAAAAAAATAAGCAAAAAAGAAAAAAGCTAAAGAAATGATGCATAATGTGTATTGTGTCTTAGTCAAGAGAATTCTGATCAATGATGTTTATCACAAGGACTGCCAAGATGGCTGCACACTGATCAACAGCATAACTTCAGCTCTTGCAATGTAAAAACAGAAACTGAAGAAAAGGAGTGCCACTGAAGTTTAATGTTTTATTTATGTATTTATTTATTTGCTAAAATTAAGTTACCATCAAGTAAATACATTGTATGGATGCCATCAAAGAAGAAACTTAGAAATCCTGATACAGAATCAGCCAGAAAAGTTGAAAATAAAAGTCTGTTTGGGAAGGATTCTCCAAAAAACAGTTAAAGCTTCAGCTTTGGTTCAGAAGATGGCTTCCAGCAATTTAGAAGAAAAACATAAATGTACTCAGATGTGATTTAAAGTAAATGAAACATTGAAGGAATATGTCATTTCAAACAACAAAAGGCTGGAGAAATAGAAACTTTAATTACCCATTCAGAGAAACTGATAAAACTGCAAAAGAGGTTGACATAAAGGAAAAGTTAGCTTAATGAGATTTCTCAAGAACTGGAAGGAACATACTGTTAATTTTATGAAAGCACAAATAATCAACTGGACTGGGTATTCCACAGCAGAATTTAATTGAAAAGGCACATTCAGTGTATGCTCCAAACCTGGTCATGAGAAAGCAGCTAAGACCTACATTAGTTAAGATGCAATGATACCTGCAGAAAGAGTTGATCTTGTGGTAGAAGGGCAAAGTATTAAAAACTGGAGACAGCAGTGTGTTTATAGAAAATGATTATTCACTGTACATCAGACAGAAGAGAAGCAAATATATCCCAGCAATCGGGGAATGACGAGAGGCAGGTATGAGAATCAAGCTGTTGTTTTTTTCCATGGTGAATTAGTCATTTTTTGGCATAGAACAGGCTAAGGAGGAATTAGTTTACCCAACAAAAGGTGAATCAAACAATAGAAGGGGGGACTCTTCTCATTCTTCTGACAGTAGGATTCATTGAGAGAGATGAACACTGAAACCTTTTCCACTGTTCTAAAGGAAAATACTTGAGACAATCAGAGGAGTGGACTAGAAGAATCAACAGTACCTTAGACTTAAACAAGAGTCTGGTGTTGGGAAATGGTGATAAATGGGAAGAAGGCCAGCGACGCCGAGTTTGGGGAAGAAGGCCAGCGACGCTGAGTTTGGGGAAGAAGGCCAGCGACGCCGAGTTTGGGGAAGAAGGCCAGCGACGCTGAGTTTGGGGAAGAAGGCCAGCGACGCTGAGTTTGGGGAAGAAGGCCAGCGACGCTGAGTTTGGGGAAGAAGGCCAGCGACGCTGAGTTTGGGGAAGAAGGCCAAAGACGCCGGGTTTGGGGAAGAAGGCCAGCGACGTCGGGTTTGGGGAAGGCAAGCAGCGACGCTGGGTTTGGGGAAGGCAGACAGCAACACTGGGTTTGGGGAAGAAGGCCAAATTAAATACTATAAAGAATCGTATTTCATTTGTGAAATATCATTTTGCAAGAAAAAGTGGCTGAGAAGCTCTGAACTTTTGTTGACCTTGTTAAACTTGGGGATGGACTGTAAAGCGTATACCCTATTTCATATCATTAATGTTTAGAAAGACACTAAAAGGACAAAGACTAACTTTAAGTAAAACAATTTTTATTATTTGTATAAACATGTCATGATCTAAACTGCATATTATATACTGTAAAACAGTTGCGTAGTGTATAGTCAGTGTTTAAAATGTGGGTGAAGTTTTTAAATGATTGTTGTATGTGTTAAGGATCTTAAAGTAAACAAGTACTTTTTTAGTTGCAAGAAATATAGGTTTCATAGTACAACAAGAGAAAAAAAAGCTGTACAAAAGCAAGTTTAATGTTCATATACCATGATCCTGAGCAGGTGGGGTGTAACAGTGCACTGTTTATAGTAAATATAGAATTAGGATATTTTCTTTCTTTTTATTTTACAGTGGTAAATGTCTAGACTACTACCTTTGGCTTAAGCTGTAAACAGGTGTTTTGTAAGCATGTAGGCTCTAAAAATAAGACAAAGTGATGAAAGCCACGGAAATCCTAATCTTCCTACAGCTACAAAGATAATTGCTTTGTTTTCCACTGGCAAATGTTCAGTGGAGTCCAAATATCTGCAACTGAGGGCATATGTGCATTCTTTTCTGAGTGAAATTTACAGACTCTTTGCTGGGCGCATTTCCATAGAAAGCTGTTTGCAGGTGCAAGCAGTTAAACATGAGAATTCTTTGATGAGGAAAATGCAAAATTTAGCGGTACAGTAGCAGGCAGTTTGGTGAAAAAAATGTTTGAAATTATGGAAAGTGAATAACAAATATCAGTCAACTCCCCTACCATCTTGAATACATTAATGCAGTTAATAGAACAGTGTGCAAATTAGTTTTATTTAAATATAGCCAGTGCACTTTTTCTTGGGCTGAAAAGTTAATGTATTCTGAAAGAACACAAGCTGTTTTTCATATCTGAGTGGGGAAGAGAGATAAGAAAAGAACAGACAGCAATCGTACAAAAAATACAGAAAAAAAACATTCCTGGTGTCTAAAGAGCTCTAAAGACAAAAATAGCAAATCCAAAAAAAGTCACAAGCTCAACATCAAACACTTTTTAATAAAACACAGCAAAGCTTTCAAGTTACCAGAATTCTTTCTCAATGCAATCTGCATAAGTGGGAGCACAGGCTGTAACATGTGCTTAAGCATGGGTAACCTTAATTTTAGATTAGATAATGCATGCAGGTGCAGCCATCAATAGTTGTTCCCTTCTCGAGGGTTAAAGTTCATGTTTGGCGATGTACATAGTGTTCCTTGTTTGTGTGTGTTTCAAGTTAATACGGGATAGGGGTGTTTGTATTTAGTGGGGGGTTTGGGGGGGTTCATTAAAACAAGTCGTCAAAAATGTGACATCAGTTCAAATGGAAATGAGAAGAAACAACTATACAAAAGATCAGCCTGCCAAACATTAGTGTATGCATGTAACACAAAAGCTGGAAATACACATTCAAAAAAAAAAAAAAACGTATAATAAGTGGGAATAGTAGCTTTGTATAGTAATGGCTATTCTGTTCATATCCTGGAATGTGAATTGCCTTAAAAGTTATAGATAAAAAGCAAATGTATTGAGTTATAGCAAGAAATGCAGAATGCAAATAGCGATGCTTCACGGGATGCATTTGGAAAGAAATGATCTTGTGAATTTCAGAATGGGAATATCAGGAACAGAGGAAAATAGGAGTAATTATACTAATTGCTAGAGAAGTCCAATAGGGATAGGTGAGTGGGGACAGACAAAAAATGGTAGATTTGAGGTAGTAAGGGGATGTTGGCAAGGGAGGAGAATTGCAATGGCATATATTTATATTCCACCAAAAGCTGCTGTTATGGAGTTTAAGAAATTTTTGGGAGAAATAATCAGCTTTCAGCAGGGAGTGTTATTTATAGGTGGAGGATGGAATTTGATTTGCAGTAGTGAGACTGTATCGGGGGGGGGGGGGGCCAAGAAGGGACAATATAACAAAAGAGGGTAGATTTCTGAAGAAATGTATGAAAAATATTTGGTATAGAAGATGTGAATTCAGTAGTAAGAACTTAGACGTTGCATATTAATCCACAAGTTACAGTAACTGGCTGTCATGTGCACATCTAGTAACTATTTCTGATCATGCACCAATGAAAGCTAAGATAAAAATTCAGGGTGCTGAAGTAAAAATAAGGCCCTGGTGGTTTCCCATTTACCTATTAAAAAGAAAGGAATTTAAGGAATGGGTAGTGGAAGTTATTTGAGAGTTATTAGGGAGATAGAAATATATTCAGAAGCTATACCTAGTGACTGGGTTGAAATGCTAGAAAGATGTGGTTAAGAAGTAATAGAAATTAGAGGGGGCTGTCAAAAGTGTTGCAGAATAAGGGGAATCTCACAGAACAAGAGGAGGAGCAAATACAGAGTGCTAAAGAGAAAATAAAGGAGTGTCTGGATAATATACATGAGTTTAGAAAGATTGCTGTTCAGGAACTATTTTTGATAACTCTAGAGCACAAAAACTTGTAGCACAACAACTTAAGTAGCAGACCACTGAATGGGTTTGTTGCCAAACTTCAGGAACCTATAACAAGAAAATAAAAAGAGATCTTGTAGCGGTTTTAAAAATTTTAAATTTTTTATGAAAATTTGTATAAAGCAGAGAACTGTGGAAATCAAGATGGAGTACAAATAGAAATATTTATGGAAGACTTAATTAAGCCAAGGTCAGAGGTAGATGAAGCTCAACAACTAAAAGTTATTATCGGAGATAAGATAAAAGCAGTGATGTATAATCAGTCTGCAGGAAAGTCACCAGGAACAAATGGTATTCCTGTAGAAGTTTGGAAATTAGGAGGGAATAAAGTGATAAAGATCTGGTTTAACAGTATTTTAAAAGGAAGGGGAAGCACCGACATCTTGGAAGAAAGTTGTGGTGGCTGTGTTGCCTAGAGATAACAAAGACCCTTCCGACCCATTTAGATTTTAAACCATGATTATAAAGAATTTGTCTATACCAACTAAGAGAATGGCAAAGGTGTTGTCAAAACTGATAGACATGGGTCAGTGTGATTTTGAGGAGGGGAGACCAACATTTGACAACATTAATAAAATAGTGATGATCCTAAGGGCGGATCTTGATGTACTGAAAGCATCTGACAAAGCAATCTAGGATTTTATGAGTTGGGCATTAGAAGTATTTGCATTCCTTGATATAAGGTTAATTAGAAGGATATATGAAGGATTGGAGGCAAGAATTGAAGTGGGAGGACCACCCAAATAAGCTGGGTTTGAACAGAGAAACCAGGCAGGAGTGTCCTCTTTCCCCTTTATTTGTTTTATATTTAGAGCCATTGGCAAAGAAAAGAAGGGACTCAGAAAAACAAGAATGTAACTGAAGTGGTAATCAAGAAAAGTTGACTTTATTTGCAGATGATGATATTTTGTACCTGATAAATCCAACAAAGGACATCTCAGTGTTTTGGAGCATTTTGAAACCATTTCAAGTCTTTTCAGGATTTAAAATTAATGAAGCTAAAACAAAGGTTATAGCCATAAATTATGTACCCACACATGAATTGATTCAGCAATATACATATTTATGGGATATTATACGTTGAAATATTTAGAAGTATTGTTTAAAAATGCTTCTGTTATGTTAGCTAAGGATATGTGGGAAGAGACTAAACAAAAATAATAAAATATTTGAGAAACTGGAAACTCTTATTTATGGAAAGCAAGATACAAGCAGTAAAAATGTTTTTAGTCCCTTTAGTCTTGACCGAGAAGTTGTTGACAATAATAAAGAATTGAAGGAATTTAACTGGGAGGGAAAGATGACAAAAGTTAAGTGGGCTAAGTTTATCTTTCTAATAGAACAATGTGGTTTAGGTTTACATGATTTGAAGATGTATTGTAGAGCTATGCATTTAAGGCTCATATACATAACATAAACAGAAGGTTATAATTCAAAGTGGAAAGGGTTGATGATGATAAAGCAAAGGAGGCAAGTTAAATACAGAAAGAGTGAGATTTTGGATGCAGATCCTTAAGGAGAATGACCGTACAGAATATTATATTCATAAAGTAGCAAAAAAGTATTCTGAAATCTAAGCTAATACAAGAATGGAGAAAAGAGATTTTGCTAATAGAGATGACTGCAAATATGGGTAGAGAAAATAGGCAAAGGGGGCTGGAATCTACTGGAGAAACCTGGCAAAGGAACCAAGATATTAGAAACAAATAACTCAGGCAGGAAAGATAATAGAGTAGGATGAGGCCAAAAAGATGTTTGGATTGCAGGCTAGAGACTGCCATCCCTACTATGGCTTGATCTCAGAGTACAGGCAAAGAGAAAGGGACTGGGGAATTTTAAGTAAAACACCTGCTCTAGTAGGGTTTAGTTAAATCTAGAACAGAAGCAGGTGTTAAAAATGGGATAATTAGTAGGGCATGTAAAATATTGCATGATCACTATAAGAATCAATCAAAGAGGCTAGAAAAGCAATTTACAATAAAACAATGGGAAGACATATGTATGGCTCCCATATCAAGCAAACCTCAAAAAATGTTTCCTCAGGTAGATAATAAATGTTGGAGGTGTGATGAGGAAGAAAGAGGTAACTGAGAACATATAATGTTATGTTGTCCTATCTCGCCTTCATTCTTACAATGATGGGTTCGGAGCCGATCCTGTGCTCCGACTCGGCCAAATACTTAGCTGAAGATCTCAAACTTGGCTCATGGCAAGAAGGTATCCCACAATGCAGTGGTGTAATTCCCCAGATCTCATTTGCCGCTTTACGAGGTTGGATGTGCTCATCTTGGCCATGACTAAGTTGTGAATTTTTTTTTCTATATTCCTTGTCAAAATTTGCTATTTTTGCATATATTTAGCTCGATCATTAATAGATTTAATTTGTTGACGTCTCTCTGCTGTTTTTAGTTGAATAGAGAGAGTTTTTCTCCCTTCCGCATGGCTTTTGCCGTTGCTTTATAGGCCTTTTGGTATCCCTGTAGTGGTGGTGGTTAGTTTTGTGTGTGTGTGTGTGTGTGTGTGTGTGTGTGTGTGTGTGTGTGTGTGTGTGTGTCTTCATAGCTCGTTTAAGTTAGAGAGCTGTACACCCGTTTAAGTTAGAGGGCTTGTACTGTTTGATCGTTTTTTTTTGTGTGGAAATCAGAACTGTTTGAGTTAGAGGTTCTAATTTTCTTTCTCTGGCCGTTCCTCCATGTATTGTCATTTAGTAAGCTGTAGCATATTAATCTTAGATAAATATTTGTTTGTATTTTTGATATAGCCTCTAGGCTTCCCTTTTTTGTGAAAATGTCTAAAGAACAAAAAGAAAGAGAACACAAGCCTTCGGGCTTCCATAAATGTCAGAAGTGCTCGCAAAAGATGTCCATCACTGATGGACATGTTGTTTGTGTCTATTGTCTTGGTGCTATTCATCTCCAAGAGGACTGCACCTTCTGTCATTCATTTAGTGCCAGAGTTCTTCAGGAAAGAATAAATACGTTGATTCTAAAAAGGTTTTTAAAGCCTTCCTTTGAAGAAGCCGTTCATAGCTGTTCCTCTTCTTCTTACTCTCCTTCATCAAAAAAGTCTCTTGTGCGATTTTTTTTTTTATCACCAGCTACATCGGCTCGTACAGAGCCGCCAGTCAAACTCCCCAAAATTTCTAAGGCCACTACTTCCTCTGCTCCACAGTCCTCAGAGCTGTCTGAAGTTCTTTTGGTTGACAGGCCTGGTTCTTCGGCTCCAAAGCCTTCGGAGCCGGTCCATTGAAATTTTGCCGGTTTCTCTAACCTTGAGATTGCCAGCCCTTCATCTGTGTCTATCTCCTTCCTTATCTTCTATGTCTGCAAGAAGTTTATCAGATGAGGACGTGGAATGGGTGGTGCGTAGACTTCTCAAGTTGCAGGCACTGACTAAATTATTCTCGGCTCCCACCCATTTGGTTTTGGAGCCTACTGTGCCCACTGCTGTTCCTCCTCCGAGCCAAGCTGGTCCTTCACAGCCGGAGTGCTCGGTACCACTTACTGTGGAACCGTTGGTTCCGGGACCCCCTGCAGTCTCCATGGAGCTGACATCTGCTCTGACTCTCTCAGCACCGTCCGGTGAGTCTGGGAGCTGGGGTTCCCTGGTCGGCCCCAAGGGGAATTCTCGGCCCCCAGCTTCGGTGCTGAGCTTACACATCTGAGTGTTGGCTCGGTTTAACTCGGCTCCTACATCGTCCTCGAGTCTGATCTCGTTGGCTTCGTTGCCTTCCTATGTCTCCTCGGAGCCGGAGGAGCCTTTGGAGCTGGCAGGATCCGCCTTTGAGTTGATGAGTGTGTTGTCTACCCTTCAGCACTGACTACTGTTTCAGCACCACCCATTCCTCAAGACAGCAGAGACCCAGAGCCTCAGATCCCCCGTTGGTGAACCCCTCTCATCCGAGGCCTCCCCAGAATATCCTTCTGAGGAGCCACCTCGGAAGAGAACCTACAAGAGGAAGCATGTTGACTCAAAAGAAATAAAATAAATAAAAACCACCACCGCTGAATAAATCCACACTCGGTTAAGAAGGGAGCAGTCAAATGAACCATTTAATAAATGACTAAGCGCTTTCACCCATGTAACCTCAGGGCATCATCAGAGTCTTTTGAGCAAGTTTATTTTATGAAGCATATTGACTCCCCAGGTGAGTCCATCACTTCAGATACTGACCTCGATGAGTCGGAAGGGTCCCCACTGTCGTCCTCTGACGATATCTTATTTGCAGATATTATAGAGATCCTTAAGCAAAGAGGTGGCTGGCAGAGCACTACCCCTTCTGAAGAGGAGTCAGTGTACCTGAAGGCTTTCGGGTCTCAGCCTTCAGCCTACTGGGTGTCTCAGCCTTTTGATGAACTAATGGACCTGGTTATTCGAAAGGCATCAGAGACACCCGACACTATGGAACCGGTCCCTCGGAGGCCAAACAAATTTTTGTCAGCTCCTTTGGGCAAAGAATTTTTATCAAAGGGAGTACCTGTAGTTGCTATGCTGGTGGCTGCAGCCAACAAGAAGGAACTTACAAAGACTTCCTCATCTGTTCATCCTCCGAATAAAGATTCTAGAATGATGGACCAATACGGGAAGAGTATCTTTTCTTCAGCAACCTTTACTCTGCAATTGCTGAACTACTTATCCCATTTTATGAGGCTACAAAGAGATCTCCTGAAAGAGCTAGGAGATGCTCTACAAGGGTCAGTAGCTGCGGGGTTGAATGATAAGGTCTCCTCCCAGCTGTCCACCTTAAATTCCATTGTCAACTCCTCCATGAGGCTCATAACATACGCAGCAGATAGAGCAAGCAGGGCAGCGGGTTCTGGAGTTTCCCTTAGGAGACGCTCCTGGATGTGCATGCGTAATTTTACAGAGTAAAAGACACTCTAACCCAATGTAAGCAGGAAGGAAAAACTCTCTCTGCCATTGGAGTACATTTTTCAGTACCTTCAAGACCTTATCCCAAAGGTCAGAAGAGTGGAAAGATGTGGTTCAAAAGATCCCAGGATTTTTCCAAGATGCACGGGGTGATACCTTCCCCAGGGGTAGAGGGAGAGGGAGAGGTAATAATGTTAGGTGCCACCCCATAGGCAGAGGGGATCCGCAAAACCAGGGTGACTGTGATTCCTTTTGCGGATGCCCTTATCAGCACTCCTGAAAGGAGGCCAGACTGCTCTACTCTGGAGGCAGTTGGGGGACGTTTATCGATGTACCCAGAAGCCTGACGAAATATCACAAATTATAAATGGGTACTAAACATAATATCCAGAGGATATGCCATCCCTTTTTCCAAACCTGTCCCAAAGACCAAAACACTCCTGGATGTTTCACCCAGTCTAAGTTGTTCCAAGAAAAGTCATCCAAGACATCCCCACAGACCATATAGGATTCAGAACTTACTAAAGATTTTTTTTAGTGCCAAAAAGAACTGGGGACTGGAGGCCCATATTGGACCTAAGCAAATTAAACAAATCTGTCAAGAAGTCAATGTTCCGAATTGTGACAACGCAGTCTATACCCCCCTTTTTAGGGAAAGACAATTGGATGTGCTCGATAGACTTCAAGATGCTTACTACCACATAAAAATGCACAGGACATCAAGAAGGTCCTTGCGCTTCCAGCTGGGAGCCAGCCATTACCAGTTCCAAGCTGTGCCCTTTGGTCTCACTACAGCCCCCAGAGTGTTCACCAAATGTATGGGCAGTAGTCATGGCTCACTTGAGGCATGTAGGATTTCCGTTTCCCTATCTAGATGACTGACTCCTATCTGCCACCACCAAGCATCTACTCCTACAAGCCAGGGATCTAACTTTGGATATCTGCAATCAGTTAAGGCAGTACAGTAACTTTTCAAAAATCTTCCTTGTTGCTCTGTCAACATATTACATTCATAGGCGCAGATCTAGACACTTCGATGGTAGCACATCTTCCAACAGAAAGAGTCATAGCTCTCAGACAGCAAATACTTCACATCCTTCCCATGGACAGAGTGAAAGCAAAAGTAATTCTACGCTTATTAGGAACAATGGACTCCACGATTACACTAGTTCCTCTTGCCAGAATGCACATGAGGATTCTTCAATGGCTATTATTCTCCCAATGGTCACTTCAAGAGCTTCCAATGACTCGTCTGATCAGAATAATGAAATCTTGCAAGAACGACTTGAGATGGTGGATACACTCCACTCATGTGATAATAATTAGACCCTTTGTTCCACTTCAACCAATAGCTACAGTGACCATGGACGCTTCCCAGACGGGGGGAGTCCAAAGTACATGGCAAGATCACGAGGCTCACTTGCGTATAAATGTTCTAGAGATGAGAGCAGTGCTTCTTGTGTTGCAATCCAGTCAGACTATGTCTGTGGTTTGTTACTTAAACAAGCAGGGGGGAACCAGAGCCTACCCCCTGTGTCGAGAAGCCCAAAGAGTATGGCAATGGGCAGTTTCTTCCCAGCGCTTTCTAATCGCAATGCATATTCTGCGGAAGTCCAACGTTGATAGCAGACAAGTTGAGCAGAGCAATCCTAATGCCTCACGAGTGTTCTTTTAATTACAATGTAGCAGAAATGATTTTCCAGATATGGGGACAGCCTTGCTGTGATCTCTTTGTCACTCCCATGAATGCCAAGTGCAGCAACTACTTTACCCTAGTTCCTCCACTGGGGGAGACGCTGAGAGACGCTCTTGCTCATGATTGGCCCTCGAGACTTCTATATGCCTTTCCACCGTTTCCTCTCATACCCAGAGTAATTCAGAAAGCTCAAAGCTCAGGAAGCAGGATAATTCTCATTGCCCCTTACTGGTCTCGCCAAGTTTGGTTCCCCTTCCTGTGGCTCCACCTTCAGGACAAACCTTGCATTCTGGACCCAGTGCCAGATCTGGTGACTCGTATGTCAGGGGAGCTTCATCCGTCTCTCCACAACCTAAAACTAACAGCTTGGCGGCTGCACTTCCCAATTTAGTCAGGCTTTACAATTTCACTCCCACTGTTAGACATATCTTAATGTCCTCTCATAAAGCTTCCACTAGAAAGCTTTATTCTAGTAAATTGAAGAGGTTTTCCCTGTGTGCTCAAGATAAGAACATTGATCCTTTCTCTGCACCTATTCACTCTATTTTGGAATTCTTGGTGGAACCGTTTCAGCAAGGCTCAGCTGCAGCAACCATCAAAGTTCAACCTGCTGCAATTTCAAATTTTCATATTAATGATAAGCCATAGTGGTGCAGTGGTAGCATTGTTGCCTCACAGCAAGAGGTTCTTCTGTGTGGAGTCTGCATGTCCTCACTGCGGTCAAGTGACGTTCGAAAGACATGCGTAGAATGGGGGTCCCTTCATGAAGGTTGGGCATTGAGCTGGCACCTCTGCACCCATAAAAGATCTACTGCCAATCATTAGCGGACCAGAGTTCCGCTGTGGTGACCCCTAACCGGGAAAAGCTGAAAGAAAAACAACATATTGGTGATACTTCTTCAAACCTAATGTCACACAGGTTGTGTAGAGCCTTCTTAAAAGGTGCTTCCTTATTAAGACCTCCCTTTAAGGAATCCTTTCTCCCTGGGATCTAAATTTTGTTTTGCCTCATCTCACTTTACCTCCCTTCAAACCTTCTTCATCTTCAGACCTCAAGTTCCTTTCATGGAAGACCTTGATGTCCTTCAAGGATGCATCTGCAGTCATAACATATGGGTTGTCCTGCCTCGGGCAGCCCTTCAGTCGGCCGGATTCCAAAGTCTGGGTCTGGCCTCGGCTGATGTCGCACTTTCCCCGACGTCAGAGCGTCTGGGGTATAAAAGCATCAGCCAACGCCATTTTCCTCCGTCTTTCTTGCCGCGCGGTGCCCGAAGCAGAAGCACTTCGCAAGTGCCGGTCGGCCAGCTCCTTTGATTCAGCTACCGAAGACTTCGAAAAAGCTAAGTACCCCGTTGGGGACTCTTTCTTGCCTCAGCCGATGTCAGATAAAGTAAATAATTGTTTAACTTGTGGGAAACAAATACCTCATAAGGATTTCCACTCTTACTGTCTCCCCTGCTTAGGCCCAGACCACAACGTCTCGGCCTGCTCTGCCTGTGCTTCCTTCAACCGACGAACGCTTAGGCGTCGGTCGGAGTTTGCAGAGGAATATTTTGGGGGCTAACTTTGCTTATATAATGCCGTCGGAGACTCCGACTTCACATGTAGTTAAAAAACGGAAAGACAAAGACCGACCCTCGCGGCCCGCGGTTTCGGCTGAAACCTCGGTGCGGCCTACCGCGAGTGTCTCTGTTTCGGCTTAAACAGAGTCCTCGGTGCTTCCTGTTACTGAATCCTTACAACCGACTACCTCGGCCTCGGAGGCTCCGGCCGAGTCGGTTATTGAACTGCCTACGGAAACCGGTGTCCAGGACATGTCCGACACCATTCCTTTAGACAAGTCCACCCCTGCACGTGGTGCAACCAGACCCCCTGCATCCATGTCCATTAAGGCCTTCTCTAGGGCTAAAGCTGCCAAACTTGCCAAAGCTTTGCCTCCCAAGTCTACCTCTCAGAGGCCTTCTACCAGCACTCAAATTCTCAGCCTAGCAGAGGACCTTATCTCCTTAATTAGAGGTTCTCAACCTCACCCGGACAGGGGCTCTTTTCCACCTCCAGACAAAAGGCCCAGGGTTGAGCCCTCTGACCCCCACTCTTCAGATGAGTCCACGGATGAATCTGTGTTGTCAGAGCACCAGCAGGAGGCTTATTCGGCCTACGAGGATTCGGATGCTGAAGAATCTATTCCTTCGGCCTCCCCTCCTGAAGAGTCTTCTTTTGGTGAGAGACTGCATTCTATGAGAGAGCATTTCCAATGGCAGGGCCAGGAATTTTCTGATTCCAGAAAAAGATTAAGGACCTTCTTACATTTACCACAGCATAGGCCTTTGGCTATACCTCCTGTTTTGAATGTTATTGATGATGTGTACTCTGCTAGTACAGCCCCTGATTCTCTCCCTCCGGCTCCTGCCAAACCTGATAGATACTACAGGGTTCCGGATTCTCATTTTCACCTGTACAAGGCCCACACTGCAGACCCAGAAACCATTTCACAGGGCCCTAAAGGGGTTGCAGCTGCCACTGCTAAAAATCCTTTACCTTCTGAAAGGGAATCTAGAGCTTTAGAGCGATGGGGAAAGAAAGTTTATACTTCTGCAACTCTTTCTATGAGGGCATTAAATTGTCAATTCCATATGATTCAGTACCAAGAGTATTTGTTAGATGAATTGTATAAGAAACTTTCCTCCTCTGAGCCCCTTGACCGAAAATCTCTTCAGGATCTGGTACATAACTCACAGCAGGTTAGCAACCATTTTCTGCAATGTGGCTATGATGCACTGGAAGCTTCATTTAGGTCAGCAATGACAGGGGCAGTTATACGAAGGCATGTCTGGTTGAAGGAACAATCTCTACCGGACCATGTTAAAGCTAAGCTCCTGGATGCTCCAATGGAAAAACAAAAATTATTTGGTTCCACGGCCCAGGAGGTCTTAAAGAAGTTTGAAGAAAAGGCAAAATCTGTGCAAACAGTCAAGGACTTTCTGCAGGTACAACCACCGAGATTCAGCAGAAATTGGCCTACTAAGAATTGGTCCTTTCCAGACTCAGACAGATCACAGAGAGGCAGGAACAGGCGTACCAGAGGCAGGGGGCAAACTAGAGGCCACTACAGAGGCCGTCAGTGGCAGCCACCCAACCAGAGAGGTGGTGCAGGTACAGCAACAACAACTGCTACACCAGGACAAACACAATGACTTATTTTTGACTCCGCCGACCAGGGCTCAATTAGAAGCACCATTGGGCGGAAAGCTTTCTTTATTTTCAGAAAATTGGCATTACATTTCAAGAGACTCATGGATGCTACAAATAATAGACAAAGGATACAGGTTCCATTTCCACACATTAACAAAAAGACAAGAAATGCCAGACCTGCCACCAAATCAGAGGGCCGAGACTTTGAAGCAAATCACCAAATTACTACAAATGAAAGCCATAGAGAAGGTTCCTCACTCAGAACAAGGCCAAGGCTTTTATTCAAGGCTATTCCTTGTTCCAAGAAAAGAAAATCAATGGAGACCTATTCTCGATCTGTCCGCACTGAACACTTACCTCATTGTGCTGAAATTCAAGATGCTGACCCTACAGCAGCTTCTTCCCATGCTGGGCAAGGAGTCTTGGCTGGTGACTCTAGATCTCAAGGAGGCATACATGCATGTCCCCATTCGACAAAGTTGCAGAAGACACCTCAGGTTTCTTGCAGGATCAGAGCATTATCAATTCTCAGCATTGTCCTTTGGCTTATCTACTCCACCCAGAGTGTTCACGAAATGCCTGGCATCAGTAATTGCACACTGCAGACTTCAGGGGATTCAAATCTACCCATATATTGGTTAACTACTATGACTATAGTGTACAGGGTCCTGAGCTTGAGCCTTGCAGAGGCAGTTTATTTGGGGTGGGATGTTGGCATAATGGTTAAGGTGTTTACCTTACAAACACAAGGTGCATGGTTCGATTCTCACATGGGGTAATTGGCTAGGCTGAAAATGGCCCAAAAGGGCAGTTGGCCTAGTACTAATCTATGAATCTATGAATATCTGGACGACTGCCTGATACAAGCGGACAGCAAAACAAAATTGTTAAAGGACTTGGACTATGCCATCCAGCTGCTACAGGCCTTGGGATACACAGTCAACATCCAAAAATCAAGACTTGTGCCATCCCAAAGGATAACCTTTTTGGGTGCAGATCTGGATACAACCACCCAAATGGCCTTTCTCACAGAAGAAAAACAGAAACAACTTCCAGATTACTTCAAGAATCTGACAAGACAAACTCGGCTAACTGCAAGGAAAATCCTGCAGGCCCTGGGTTTCATGGCATCATGCATAATACTAATCCCACAAGCCAGGCTACATATGAGAAGATTGCAATGGTACCTAAGGAGTGTATGGACTCAGCACAGTCACAGCTTAGAAACTCTGATTCCAATCATACCTTGCCTTCAGAAGGAATTCCTGTGGTGGGCTCTAGCCTGCCAGACCAACAGAGGGTTGCCCTTCTGCAAACCAAAAGCAAACCAAACCATAACCACGGACGCTTCAGACCGAGGTTGGGGAGCACACATGGAGGACAAATGTATCCAAGGGCTATGGTCTCAAGGGCAGCTGTGAATGCACATAAACCAAACGGAAATGCTGGCAGTGATACATGCAATCGAGGCTTTCAAACCTTTCCTTCAACAAGGCCACCTGCTAATAAGGACAGACAACACCACAGTTATGTGGTACATAAACAAGCAAGGAGGCACGCATTCCTACCCTCTATGCAGACTGGCTATGAATCTATGGGATCTTTGTTTGAAACTCAATATACAACTACAGGCCCAGTTCGTGCCAGGGAAAGACAATACTCTGGCAGACAGCTTAAGCAGAACTACCATGGATGCAACAAATGGATACTGCACCCAGACATCTTTTTACTCATAACACAGACATGGGGAAGGCCCGAGATAGATCTATTCGCCTCACCCCACAACCATCAACTGAAAATTTTTTGCACAAGGACATACCATCCACAAGCATGGAAGGTGGACTCTCTCTCATTCAGCTGGAAAGCCCGAAAAGTCTATGCTTTCCCACCAATCCCATTAATGTCCAAGGTTTTACTGAAGATCAGGGCAGAACAGCCAAAAGTGATTCTGATAGCTCCAGACTGGCCAAGGCAGCATTGGTACCCACTGTTGAAGAGCTTATCACAGATGAAACCGTGGCCTCTCCCATTATGGCCTCTTCTTCTGACGCAGAACAATTACAAGATCCTGCATCCCAACCTAAAGACCTTGCAGCTAACTGCCTGGAAAATACCATAACTCCTTTCCAGGACATCTTATCCCAGAGGGTAAAGGACATTATTATGGAAGCTCGCCGCCCTTCCACAAGGAAGGCATACTCAGCAAAATGGAAAAGATTTCTCATTTGGAACACAACAAAGGGCCTTGATGTGACAGTGATGAACATGTCACATGTACTGGAATACTTAGCAGAATTGTTCCACAATGGCCTGTCTTATTCTTCCATTAAAACACATGCCTCAGCAATTTCAGCAGAATACAATGTAAATCCTCCTGTCTTCTCACATCCTCTCTTAAGACAATTTCTCAGAGGGATCACGAACATCAATCCTCCAAGGAGACCACCTTTACCTACTTGGGACCTTAACTTTGTGCTGGAAAAACTAACACTCCCTCCATTTGAACCAGCAGCATCGGCTGATCCAGTTTCTATCCTGGAAAACTGCATTCCTTCTGGCCATAACTTCAGCAAGAAGAGTATCTGAGCTACAAGCTTTGATGGCAGTGCAGCCATTTCTTATTTTTCATTAGGACAGAGTTTCATTAAGAACCAACCCAACCTTTATGCCAAAGGTGGTATCTAGAGTATCCTTGAACCAAGCAATTCATTTGCCTACATTCTTCCCAAATCCACAAAATAAAGGGGAGAAACTTCAACACACTCTGGATATCAACAGACAATTACGCTACTATTTGGACAGAACTAAAAGTTACAGAAAGACTGACCAACTGTTTGTGGCATATGCTGCTGGGACACAAGGAAAAGCAATTTCCAAACAGACAATCTCAAAATGGATAGGAAATTGCATTCGCTTTTGCTACTCCTTTCATGGAAAGACTGTTCCTGTGGATATTAAGCCTCATTCCACGAGAGCCACAGCCACCACTACAGCCTTCCTAAGAGGGGTGGCTACCAAGGACATTTTAGAAGCTGCTACATGGAGCTCCGTGCATACTTTTGCCAAGCATTACAATTTACCCTTATACTCCAGATCCAGAGCAGGTTTTGCTACTGCAGTCCTGCAGGGTCTCTTAACTGCACCATCATTTTCTTAGTACCTCCACCCCCAGATTGGCTATGGTATTCTACCCATATGTTATGACTGCAGATGCATCCTTGAAGGACATAGTACAGTTTTGTACCTACCATAAATGTAGATGTCCGATAGGTATGCATCTGAATTCAGGTTTACCCTCCCTCCTTCCCCTCTGTGGTACTCCTAGGGTGCTTACCCCTCCATTAGCTAGCTGGGGGAATCTGTTATGGTGTATTTGTTTGTATATTTATATATATGTATATATTTTTGCATTATGTTTGGAATTTTTTGGCATTTTTATCCAAATTTAGCCTTCATAGAGGGCACCTGGCATCTGGAGCAAGAAAATGGCGTCGGCTGATGCTTTTATACTCCAGACGCTCTGACGTCGGGGAAAGTGCGACATCAGCCGAGGCCAGACCCAGACTTTGGAATCCGGCCGACCGAAGGGCTGCCCGAGGCAGGACAAGCCATATGTTATGACCGCAGATGCATACCTATCGGACATCTACATTTATGGTAGGTACAAAACTGTACTTTTCTAGTGGCTACAACTTCTGTCAGAAGGGTGTCAGAACTGCAAGCTCTTTCTATTAAAGCACCATCTTTGATTTTTCATAATGATAGGGTATTTTTGAGTACTAACCCTTCCTTTTTACCAAAAGTTGCTTCACCAAACAATATAAATCAATCCTTAGGACTTCCAGTATTCTTTCCTCAATACAACATCAAGGCAGAGTACAAATTACACCAACTGGACATGCACAGACAACTTAGATTCTATTTGCATAGAACCAAAAACTTCAGAAAATCTGACCAATTATTTGTATCCTTTTCTGATGCAAAAAAAGGATCCTCAGTTTCAAAAACTACTCTTTCTAATTGGCTTTCAAATTGTATTGCATTTATCTATAAATCAAATCATAAGGAATTGAATTTCAAAGTAAAGGCTCATTCCACTAGAGCATTGGCTACATCATCTGCTGTTCAGGCCAGAATTCCCATAGATAATATTTGTGCAGCAGCTACTTGGTCTACTTCACATACTCCACGATGCTTAAAGGTGCACTCCCGTGAGCCACCAAGGAAAAAGGTGCTAGGGACGCTGTCCCATCATTGTAAGAATTGAAGGCAAGATAGGACAACATAACATAAAGAAGTTATGCACTCACCATAAAGTTCCATGTTTTTTGTCCATCTCGCCATTCATTCTTACAAACCCTCCCTCCTTCCACCTGCCAAAGACCTCTTGTGGACCTGGTAAATTTCCACTACCTCAGGGGCTCTTTGTCTCAGCTTGTTTCTCCTTCCAGTACATTTAGTATGAACTTAGACGCTTGTTTATATGTATATATTTGTAAATATGTATATAATGTATATATTCAGTATTAGCAGGAAACACGATCTGGGGAATTACACCACTGTATTGTGGAATACCTTCTTGCTGCGAGCCAAGTTTGAGATCTTCAGTTAAGTATTCGGCCAAGTCGGAGCCTAGGATCTGCTCTGAACCCATCATTGTAAGAATGAACGGTGAGATGGACAACAAACATGAAACGTTATGGTGAGTACATAACTTCTTTTTTTGGGAGTGTAATGATTTGGCAGACTTTAAAAATGCCCCGCAGAGTACTTTTTTTCAGAAATATTGGGTAAGCCAATGACTGTTAGTAAGGAAATGATTCTTTTAAGCTGGGATACAGGATCTGAATTACATAAACTTAATAAGGCCTTACTAAGTTTAATTCTGTTTGTTGCCAAAAAACAGTTGAAAATGGAAATGATAGTCTACACCAACTGTGTTTGAGGTACTGAATATTATAAAAGAGGTGGATGAACTGGAAGAAAGATCTTTAGGAAAGGGAAGGAGTAAATTACATAGAAGTAAATGGAAATTATGGGAACGATACATGCATGTTAATGTTCAGGAGAAAGAGTGAGGTTTAAGGAAAGACAGGAATTCTGCAGTTTTTGTAATGTCCTGATAGTAGCAAAGAAAATACATGTGATGCATATTGTATATAAATACAAACATGTTAAAATGTTTTTTTTTTTCTGTTAATGTATGTTTGCCTATGTCTTAAGTGATAAACATCCTTTTTAAAACATATTTATTAAATTATCACAAAGATCAGTGTTGCAGTATAATTTTTATATGTCAGAATTAGCCACAGGCAGATGTCCATTCCTCCAGACAGACTTGGATGTCTGAGTGGAGCTGGTCTTCTAATACTGAAGCCACCAGCAAGATGCTTAGCTGAAGAAGCAAACAGGCCATGCAGTCTTGATGTATATTTTATTTATTTAAATTTATTTTGTAAGCCCCTCCCCTACAGAAGTATATATTCACTAATCCATAGATTTCTTCTGGGTGATTTTCAGAGAACAGTAAGTACTACAGTTAGTTTGGTCATATTTATTCTATGTTCCTGATTAAAAAATGTCTATTGCTGCTTTTATTGGCTTTAAATTTTGACTTTTTAAGATTTTTTCAATAGTCCACGCCATTCCCAGAACAAAAATCCAGCAAATGTGCTTCTGAGAGCTAATCCCCCCTCCCCCCAAAAATATATTGAAACATTCACTGCCTTTTCTGTTTGAATACAAATAAATCAAGTGATTGATAAACATTTTAACTTTCACATTTTGTTCACCTGCATTTGGAAAACTATGGATCTGAAGTAGGATATTCATTTGTCTGCAACCTGTGGGTTATGGATCCGATATCGGATCCGAACCGGCATGGTTTTTCCAGCTATGGATCCAAGCTCTCAGCTCCTCCCCTCACCCATAATGCCCTGCTCTACCCTCATGACCTCAGATCTCGTTTGCCGCGCTGGTGACTGGATTTGGGTACATAGCTCTCAGCTAAGTGAACTCTTTTTCTTGTAAAAAACAGAGAATTTTTTTGGTTGTTTGACTGAATTTGTGTGAAAGTTTAGGTTCCCCTTTAATATAGAGTATTTTGAGTTTATTTTAAGTTAAAGTAAGTAAATTTTATTCCCTCCCCTCGCTGTTGCGTGGAGTGTGTGTGAGCCTGTGTGTCTTTTGTTTTAAGTTACTTTCTGTAACTTTAGTGTTTTAGATTATGGCTGACCAGCCTAAATCTATATTTTTAAATACTCGAGTGTGGCCATAAGCTCTCACCGCTGATGGCCACACTCGTGTGTTAGTGTCTTGGGGTTGAACACCTCACATCTGGTTGTTCCATTTGTGCAGGGTTCAACCCCAGGGCACTGAGGAGCGGAGGTCCAAGCTGGTCTTGGCGGGCCTTTTACCGCCAGACTCGGCTCGACCTCCGCTTCTTGAGACTACTGTGGCTGCAGTTGTTCCCCTGTGGCACCACCTCCTGCTCCTGGGACTCAAACTCCCGCTTCTGGAGAGGAGAGGGATGCTGCAAAGGACGGAGGAGAAGCACCAAGGCGGGCCGAGACCTCTGTTTCGGCCCGCCAGGCTTCTCCCGGCTCCGATGTCGGTTGGTCTCCTCCTTCTCGGCTCCGGTCCCCTGTGTGCTTTTCACGGGTCCTGAGGAGGAGGAGACCCGATCTCCGTCGAGGCTATCGAGGAGGCACTCCAGGCCTACCTCGGTAGCCTCGAGATCTACCCATAGCCTTTCTGATGCTGATCTGGACGGATGATGAGAAGGTTCATCCAGGCCCAGATGCAGATGGGAGTGCTCTTTCCCCTCCTCGGGAGCTCAACACCCTTTTAAGCCTATTGCTCCTTCTCCGACCCGCTATCCGGGTTCGAGCAGCTGGAGCCGAGCAGCGGGCGGGAAGGTCGGCCGATAGTACTTGGACCCGACCCTGCCCTCGGTGCGTCGGACCCGATCTCTCGGAGCCTGGATCCGAGCGGATCCGGGGATCAGTGCTCCTTCGCCGTCTGTGTCGGAGGCGCACTGTCCCGCCGGATCCGAAGTGCCGGCGCCGGCTCCGATCCACTCTTCGGATCGAGGGGAGCCGATTGCCGGATCCTTTGGTGAGGTGGCTCCCGGCCTTTGATGTAGTGGAGAGGGCTCTGTTGAGGGTCTCCGGACCCCGGCACTTGCTCCCTCTGCACTGGGCCAGGCTTCCACCATCCGGCCCCTGGGACAGCCCGTTTCTGTGCCCCAAGTTGCTCCTATGGAGCAAATTGCTGCTTGCGGACTCCTCTGACAGCCCCCAGAGGCCCTAGGAGGCACATTGACTCCCCGAGTCTCTCAGAAGACACGGACTTGGAGGAAGGGAAGGCTCCCCACGGTCACCCGAGGATGTCTCCTTCGAGACATCATGGAAATAGTGGTCTGCCCCAAGTCTTCCTCGGACGAGTCCGTGTTCTTGGAGGCATTTGAAGCGGGCCCGTCTACCTCTTGGGTGTCCCCTGCCGACCCCTGGTGGACCTTATTACCACCAGGGCGTGGAAGAACCGGACACCGTGGAGCCAATTCCCAAAGACGGATAGGATCCTTAGTCCGCCCTGACAGGACCCATTGGAGTAAGGGGCCTCCTGTAGATGCCATGTTGATGGCGGCCACAAGAGGGAACTGGCTCAGGAGAGTCCCTCAGTCCACCCACCGAGCAAGGAGTCTCGGATGATGGACCGCAGCGGATGTTCAGTTCGGCGACCTTCGGTAAGGCGCTGAACTATTTGGCACATGTTATTCGGATGCAGCGAGATCTTATTAAGGAATACGCTGCATCCCCTGAGTCCATTTCGGAGGAGGACAGAGTTCTGCACTCCACCAAAATGGCCACTCTTAGATCAGTCACAAATACTTCTATGCGGCTACTCTCCCATGCAACGGAGGGCCGCTAGAGCTGCAGGGACAGGACTGGTCACTGGGCGTCAGGCCTGGCTCCGTCCTGCGATTTTCTGAGCCCTTCAAAGGCGTTTTGCGACGCCTTTGATGGTTCTGCTCTGTTTGGCAAGACCGTTCGCGCGTTGACCCAGAGCGAGAAGGACGGAAGACGCTGCCGTGAATCCGCTTCTCTGCACCCCAGAGGCCCTATTCTAGGAACCAAAAGGGTCAGAAGAAGATGTGGTTCCGAAGTCGCAGCAGTCCCAGCCTGCTCCGGACAACCAGTCCTTCCGTGGCAGAGGAGGACAGGAGGACGCGCCCTAGAGGCAGAGGGGCTCCCAGAAACTTGGGTCCAGGAACCTTTCTCTGAGCGGCCAGACCCTGAGGGTTGCCCGACTGCTCTCTGGAGGCAGTCGGGGCGTTCGGGCACCTAGCGGCATGGGAGTCCATAACATCGGACCGCTGGGTTCTCCAAATCATATCCAGGGGATATCGCATTCCTTTCCTTCACCTTCCAAAGTTGAAGTCCCTCCCAGGCGTCCCACCGGTCAGCGGGAGGCCGCTTTGGCAGAAATTGGCCATCTGCTAAAGAAAAGAGCCATCCAGCCCGTTCCCCAGACCAGATCGGATCAGGGTTCTACTCCAGATTCTTTTAGTGCCAAAAGGCGGGGAACTAAGACCAATCCTAGACCTCTCTCTCTTGAATCTGGCAGTCCCCAAAGAAAAATTCGAATGGTCACTCTGCAATCTATTCTCCCCTTCTGGGAGAAAATCACTGGATGTGCTCGATAGATCTCAAGGACATGCATACCACATCCTGATGGACAGGCGCTCCAGGAGGTTTCTCCGCTTCGGCTGGGAGCCAGTCACTACCAGTTCGGGTCCTTCCCTTTGGTCTCACCACAGCCCCAGGGTGTTTACCAAAGTACTAGCAGTGGTAGCGGCCCACCTGAGGCTTCAGGGGTGCAGGTCTTTCCCTACCTGGACGACTGGCTCCTTACCGCCCCAACAAGGCATCTACTTCTCTTGGCCGAGACTCCTTTCTCCATCTTGCTCCATTTCTGGGCATCACAACAAATACAAAAAGTCCAACCTGGCCCACACAGCTCTTAGATTTCATAGGGCCAGACTAGACACAAGGAGTTTCTGAGCCTTCCTCACTGCGGACAGAGTTCTAAATCTGCAGCTCCAGGTGGCCATTCTCCATTCAAGTTCTGTTCCAGCGGAGTTGGTCCTGAGGGCTCTAGGGTCCATGGCTATAGCACTTCTTCCTCTTGCCAGGCTCAATGCGCATTCTACAGTGGCTCTTAGTACAGTGGTCATACCTTGCTCTCCCATCATCCCATAGCGATCAGCAAGGCTTGCAAGCGGTCCCTCTTGTGGTGGCTCCACTCCCCAGATCTCCACGCAGTCGCCCATTTTGTGCTTCTCCCCTCTCGCCACGGTGACCACGGGCGCCTCCGCCTCGGGTGGGGCACTTTTGGGCCGGACAGTCCAAGGCACGTGGAACGATTCAGGCATATCAATGTTCTAGAGATGAGAGCAGTGCTCTTAGCGTTGCTAGCACTTCAGGACTTTCTTCCCTTGGGAACAATTGCGATTCAATCGGACAATATGTCTGTTGTCTGGTACATCAACAAGCAAGAACAAGGTCTTACCCTCTTTGTCGAGAGGCCATGAGAGTTTGGGAATGGGCAATCTCCACCAACTTTCTCATAGCACATTCCGGGTCGGTCCAACATCCTAGCGGACAAGCTCAGTCGCACCATTCTGACCCTTACGAGTGGTCTCTCAATTGTCAAGTAGCGGCATATTCGCACGGTGGGGAACCCCTTCATGCGATCTTTTGCTTCTCCCTCAAACACCAAGTGTTTTTCGCTCTAATACCTCCTCCCGGAGGTACCCCAAGACTCTGGTGCATGCGGTCTTCTGTATGCCTATCCACCCTTGCCTCTGATGCCAAGTTCTTCAGAAAGCCTCTCGGGTGGGTTGCAGAATGATTCTCATTGCTCCATTCTGGCCTCGACAGATCTGGTTCCCTTCCTGTCTCACTCGGTGAATCCTCCTTGGATTCTAGATCCCATCCGGATCTGATATCCCATCCATCCTGCATTCCTCCGAACCTGGACAACCTGAAGCTGACCGCTTGGCTGCTCCAGTTCCACTCTTGATAAGGACTCCCGGTATTTCTTCACCGTAAAGGCTATTTTGGTGGCGGCTCATAAACCATCCACTAGAAAGGTTTGAAGCAAATGGAAACGTTTCTCTGTGGGCGGCAAGGCCTAAATCCCTTCACGGTTCCTCTCCCTGTAGTGCTTGATTTTCTAACCTCTCTTTAATGATGGTGCCAGCAGTTCCACAGTCAAAGTTCAACTGGCGGCAATTTCTCACTATCACATTGGTCAAGATTCTAATCCTCTTATGTCAGCCAAATTGTGTAAAGCATTTCTTAAAGGTACTTTCCTTCTCAGGCCCCTATAAAACAAGCAGTTCCTCCTTGGGACCTTTCTTTGGTCCTACAGGTGGATCTCAAATTCTTGTCCTACAAGACAGCCTTTTGGTAGCCATTACATCAGCCAAGAGAGTTTCTCAACTTCAAGCTTTATCAGCTAAACCTCCTTACTTGGTATTTCATCCGGACCGTCCTCAGGACAACCCGTCCTTCCTTCCTAAAATCGCTTCTGAAGCAAACATCAATCAATCCATTAACCTCCCTGTTTTCTTCCTAAGTATGAAAACAAAGGTGAATATACTACACTCACTAGATGTTCACAGGCAACTTAGATTTTATCTCAACAGGACAGATGGTCATAGGCAATCCGACCAGCTGTTTATTTCCTTTGCAAAATTCAATTTGGGCAAGCCAATTTCTAAAGTTTCTCTGTCCCGCTGGATTTCACAGTGCATTTTATTGGCTTATCAAGCGTCAGGAAGGTGCCCATTCAACCCGGTCAGTATCTACCTCGGCAGCCTTCAAGGCTAGGATTCCTCTAGATGATATTTGTGCAGCAGCCACGTGGGCTTCATCTCATACATTTATTTCCCACTATAAGTTGGATCTTGCATCTAGGGGTAGAGCATCCTTTGGTGCTCCGGAATATCCTTCCATGATGGCCGCCCAAGATTCAGGTAGCTGGGGACTCTGTCCCACAGGTTGCAGACAAATGAATATCCTACTTCAGATTTAGAAGTTATGTACTCACCATAACGTTCCATCTGAGTAGGTGTATTCATTTGTCTGCATCCCTCCTATCCTGGCCTTTCAGTCTCCTGCATATTCCTTGTTACCATTTTTAGGGTATTGTTGCTTTGGCAAACTCGATCTGAGGTCATGAGGGTAGAGCAGGGCATTATGGGTGAGGGGAGGAGCTGAGAGCTTGGATCCATAGCTGGAAAAACCATGCCGGTTCGGATCCGATATCGGATCCATAACCCACAGGTTGCAGACAAATGAATACACCTACTCAGATGGAACGTTATGGTGAGTACATAACTTCTAATTTTCCTGAATGATCATACTGAAACACAAGACAAACATGCAACCCCCCCAGCTGAAGAACCATGTATAAATAAGGGAAATAGAACATTTTCTAGAGAAAAAGTGTCACCATCAGAAATAGTGAAGCCCAGAAAACTGTTTTAAAAGAGGAGGGAGCTCTTGGCCTTAAAGACCCACCTGGTCTCAGCTGCTGAGTCCCAAGCCTTGGAAGCATACTGAAAATTCCCATCATCGTAGATGATCCATACCTCTTCAGTTGCTATAACTATGTCAGCCAAATGTTGGTTACTATGCATCATGGGATTTTTGGTGGGGGTGGGGGGCACTGACGTTTTTTCACTGGGGCAATTGTGTCTTCTTCCTACGATATTTCTGCTACTTTGGCAGAGTACTGTCAAGTAGAATGTCTGGCTGCTACTGTGTCTGCCATTCTCATACATGTGGACATTTTGTTGGCAATACATGCCCAACCAGTAGACTTGCACCCCACCAGTGCTGCTTGCCCAGGCCCCCATAAGTTTTCATTGCAAAAAGTTTGCAAAGGAATGCATGGTGGTCTGACAGCAGGTTAACATTCTTCCCCTCAAATACCCATGACTTTCACTTTATGCATGGTGCTTCCTGCAACAAAGACAGAGATCTTCCCCCCTGCACAGAGACATCAGATTCTGATTGGGCTTCTTAAAACACACATGCTCCCTAGTAGGTTATAGTTTAGACAGTGAGGGCGCTGTCAGTTCAGATTCTCCAACAGTGAACATTTTTTGGAGTGACTTTGAATCTCATGACAAGGAGTTAATCAGATTCTCACAAAATAAGGATACCTTGAACTTTTGTATATAGTAGAATCCATGTCCATTTCCACCTACCAGACGTTCGTGCTTTCAGAGGTTCATGTGAAAGTGCTTCATCAAAGCCAGACTGCCTGTCTACTGCTAGTTGTAAAGCCTGATCATTTTTTTCAAAGTCCACAAAAAAAAGTTTTTTTGATACCAGCGGCAGATGCCACAGTTGTTTCCGAAGATGCAGCCAACAACCCTAAATTAGTCCCCAAAAGAAAGCAAAATGTATACTTTCTCCACACTTGGAATCTTTGCCATAAAATGCCAGTACACATGTGCAAAGTACCATACATGGGCAAATTGAAAACAAAGCAAATTAACTGGCTGGCATGGAATTCTAAAGCACTAGCTTTCCATAATTAACTTAAATTAACATAAAAACTAACTTATGATTTAATGCTGCTGTGATGCTGTGGGTGGGTGCCTGTGCCAAGAGGTGTCCACAGACAAAATTGTCAGGAGGCATGCTTGAGTGAGAATTCAAGCCCGTCTCTGAGGATGTCAGGGGGCAGTTATTGAAATGTGTCTTTAGAAAATGATCTACTGTTCTGTTTTCCTATGATGTCTTTAGAAAGTTGAACGAGAACAGCTATGCAGTCAGTGAAATAATAGATTTGAAATAATGCCACAAAACATCAATCTTTCGTTCACAAGTAGTGTAGGGAGGAGTAATTCAAACAAAAAGAAATGCTTGAAAAAAAGACTTGAAGAGTTTGATAGCCCAGACCAGGCAGCAAGAGAGGAAAGATAAACTCGTCCCTACCCAAGTAATGAGGAACAGAGTACAAAAGATTAGTCCAGGTAAGTAGGACCATCTACCTACCTAACTGAATAAACTACTTGAAACTTCAACAAAGCGTCTTTTTTCCCCCTGTAGAGAGGGTATCAGAGAGTTAGTCTCCTAGATCTAACTGAAGTGATTTCATGTGGACTAATCCTTTCTACTCTGTTTCTTGTTGGTCCTTTCACCCTCTGGGTCACAGATGGGCTACCAGACCTAACTTAAGCTTTCAGGATTACCTTTTACCCAGTATTGAGGGGGAAACTGGCAGTACTGTTGACCAGCCTCCTCCCTCCTCTTACATGTTAGTGAAATGATCTTATTTCAAGCAAAACCAGTTTGACCTGACATAAAACTCGAAGTTGTCCTGGCCATTGGAAAAATCTAAAGCAGAGACTGTATCTTAAATTAAAGTAACAGTTTGTCATGACCTCCGACCATTAGAGAAAGGTCCTTTATATGCTTTTTTTTTTAATGTAGAATAGATCAGGATTCAGAGGTTCATCAGTATGAAGAATCTTTCCAGGTTAATGCTTCCGTTTCCTTCCTGTCTGTCTGGAGCTTATTACAATTGGATATATTAGTCCTGATGCATTCTCCAACCTGGCCAAATTTCACTTTATGGTGACTATTAGGAGTTTGATGAAATACACTATGTTCACTGGCTTGCAGTAAATTTACTAGTATACATCAGAGAGCCAAACCAGGAAATCACTAGTCTTTTTTCAAGGCTGGAGGATGAAGTGATTATTTCTTAATTTCTATTCCTGTATGCTTTATTGCAGTTGTCACACAGTAGTGAATAACTACTACATACACTTTAGGTATTAATACCATCTGTTTTTCGGCTAGAAACCATGCCTTGTATTTTCAATTAAACTTTATACAGAACTTTTAATTAAAGGTAGCTTATGTTTAACTCACTGTTGGTGAGAATGTCATACAGTTGCTACAGCTGATTTTGTCTGAAATAGTAAATTGTAGTGTTGAAATTAATGATATTGCTGCTATAAAAGATTTCAGTTTTCTTCCTCTCAAGGTGATAGCACAGATACCAGGGAATGTGACTGTGAAGTACTGTAGATTTGGATAGACATTAAGCTGCCTCTCTCAATGTAGTTTATACTTTCACACACCCCTGATTGACTCATTTAATAACTTATTCATAAAAATATTTCCCTAACATTCATCCCTCCTGTGTTTTCAAATGCATACATGCCTAGACTTCCACTCCATTTTCTCATTCATGAAAACACTCCTTAATATTCATTTATAACATTCATTCATATTATCTCATACTTGCAAAACACACAATCAAACAACTCCTGTTCATTGTTCATTATGATTACTGCTACAGTAGCCTTAGCTATATGGGTTGTATTCTGCTAAAAATATAACAGCTTCCAGCTTCCTACGTTTGACACCTTCCACACACCCAAACAGCACAAGCTGAGCTGACTTTGAGTGGTTTGGGTGCTGATCCCTTCAGAGCTTTCCTACTGCCAAAGAGCATTCTTCTTGTGGGCTTTTGAGGAACAATTGTCTGCTAATGCTGCCCCATTGCTGGGCACATTAAGTTCCCTTTAGGGTAAAAAACTTACACCCTTACTTTTTATGACAGAAAACCTATCTGTGAAAATAATTTTCAAATTTGAAAAAAAAATGTCTGTTGTGTGACTTGTAGTGCTTTTACTTTTATGGAAACATTTTTTTAATTTAAAACTTTTTTTAGCTGGTAAACAGTTTATTTGGGGGGGGGGGCTGGAGTAAGTATTTAAAGTGCTCTTTGCTGTGTTTTTTGGTGGAAAAAGTTATTTTTTTGCTAATCTGTTTTACCGACTACCAGGCTTCTCCAGGAAGTGAGTATATTTCTCAGTTTAATCATGGAAAAATCTACCAATTCTTTGGTGGTTCTTTCTTCCAGCCATAAAAAGAAGGAAATTACTAAGCCATTGCCAACACAGCAGACTTCTAAAGTGCCTTAGCTGCAGATGGGTGGCTCTGCTGTAGCCATTTCTAGTCCCTAAGATTATTCATTTTCTTCCTTGGCTCCCTCAGCTTTAGTCCTTGCAGTCACCATGGGCCAGAAGCTAGACACATTCTCTGTAGCTGTTAGAGTGTCCTTGATGGGCGGGGGAGAGACACTGTCTTCATTCCTGGGAAAAGGGGCAGGAAATACTCCTATGCATAGTCAGAATGTTATGCCTATCCCTAGGGAGTTTTTTTTTTTTAAAAGTGAGTCTGTTTCTTGAGAAATTTCTGTCAAAATGAAGCAAAAGCTTAGACATATTTCTACTTCTAAGTCACTTTGGGCATGTGTGATTAATTGGACTTGGCTCAGGGTTTAGTTCAGGCGGTTGACCCTTCCAGTTTAGCTGGCTATGTTAAAATAAGGGAATTCTTCGTTTTCTGAAGACGATCACATTTGAAACACGCAATGATTGTGAAGAAAGAGAGTTTAATTGGTAACAATTTGAAATGTTGGCACCTGATTTAGTGAGGGACTAAGTAGTAACAATTTGAAATGTTGGCACCTGATTTAGTGAGGGACTAAGTTTAATTAGTAACCATATGAAATGTTGGGACCTGGTTTAGTGGGTCCTGTAATGCTAAGACTAACTAGCAAAAAAATAAAAAAGTTTCATGCACTAAATCTGAGATGGTGGCCATTTCTTGGAATATTACCTTTTCTCTGAGGTATGGCAATCTCTGAGTTATAAGTTGGGAGGGGTGTGGAGTGTGTCCATGGGGAGTTAGGTTTTGGACCTGCTTTTGAGGTGCTTAAAAATAAGAACTGTGAGCTGATCCAGTGCATATGTCATATTTTTCTGCCTTCCTTCTCCAAGTTTGCCAAGGGGTTTAGTGCTACCACTATGCCCCTTTTTGAAAAGTAGAATAAATAATCAAAGCGAACTGCTGGTATGCAAATATTTAAAAAAAAATGGCAGAGAAGTTCCAGAAAGAAAGCAGGTCTCCCCCTCCCCACCAAGAACAATAGACAGTCTAATAAGTCTCAATAACCTTCTTCAAGGCTCCCCTTCTCACCCTGGCAAACCCTTAATTCCTCTAGAAAATTTGAACCTCAGTTTCTCTTTTTGATACGTTTCAGACTGGTTCAGAAAGTAACCCACCAAGGGTATAGACAGCAGTGGAAGTGTATTCCTCCCTTTTGACAGATTCTCCCTCATCTACCAGACCAAACTCTTCTTTTCACTCGTGTTGTTTCTACATTTGCTTTCTCAGGGTGTGATAGTTTTCCCTCTAACATAATTGGGACAAGGGTTCTATTCAAGGGTGGGTCTTGTGCCAAAGAGAGAAGATTCTTGAAGACCAGTTCTGGATCTTTCCTTTCTAACCTGTTTGTGTTGTGTCCAATTTCAAAATGTTCTCTCCACTACTGTTTAACTCTCAATTACCATTTAAATTTTCTGGCTATCTAAATGTAAAATATGCAAGTCATCACATTCCTGTCAATCTGTATGAAAGAAGTTTGTTGGGTTTTCTGTGATTGGATCACATTTATCAGTGACTGTATTACACTTTATGAATACCCTTGAAGCACTAGATATACCAGTGTTTATCTCCAGTGATAGCCTACCACAGACTGCAACATAATCACATTTTCCTTATTTACATGACTTGCTTATCCTAGCAGAGTACTTTTCAAAGTGTCTGGAGTCTGTTTCAGGTGAGGGATCTTCTACACAGTCTGGTATTCCAGGACAGCATACAAAAATCTTGTTTTACCACTTCTCACAAGATTGTTTTCCTGGGTTCTCTCTTCGATTCCAAAGTTCAGAGTTTTTCTTCCACAGGAAAAAGTAGAGCTTGTTTCTAGATCTATTCCAGATTTTTCCATTTAGACTACTGTCTCAGCAAGAGAATTTCTCAAAATTATGTATTTCATGGCTTTTATGGTTCTCATGATACATTTACCAAGACTCCACATGAGAAGACTTCAGTTGTACCTAAAGTCATTAACGCCACATCAACAATCCTCTGACTTTACAGATGCCAGTTTGGGGATTTGTGAGAAGGATGATTTTTTTGGTGGCTAGACCACATAGTGTGTCAGTGGTGCAACAGGTTAGCACACTCCCTTTTGGTGCTGGAACACCAGAAGGTTGTGGGTACTATTCCCAGTCCAAGTGATTGGATTGCTGACACTGCAGTGCAACATACTAGAGTCATGAGAGTGCTGTCCTAAGGATGACACATTAAACTGGGTCCCATTTGTTTGAGTTGGCGGTAACTTAGGTGGATGTAAAAGATCCCACAGCAAGTATTGAAAGGGAAGTAGCGGAAGTTACCCATTGCCCTTGCCAAATTTCCCTTTAGTAGTATAAATGCCACCTCGAGTCTCCCCTGAAGAGAGTCCACTAGCCTAGTGAAACTAACCTGGTCAACAAAAAGGGGAGATAAAAAAATTAATTTGCCAGAATTCAGGTCTCCCATTCTCACTCCCAGCTTCTAGCACAGTCTGAAACAACAGATGCTTTAGACTTTGCTTGCGGCATTGTCTGTGGGGATAGAAGTGCAGGATCTTTGAAACAGAAGTCAAACCAAAACCAAAAAATAAAAGTAGAAGAGATGTTTGCACTTACATATTCTGTCAACACCCTTAATCACCTATGGTCTCCTTCGACCGTACAAGTGTTTAGACAACACCATAGTAATGTTCATGAAAAGCGATAATCCAGAGCTTAACATTTGTAGAGATTAGCCATGGCACAGTGTCACTCTATACAAGCATCTTCATACTGTCCAAGCAGAATTGCGTGTTAAGCTGAGAAGAACCCAGGACCAAATGGAAGTTGAATTAGGGTGTCTCATGGGAAGTAATCCATCTGTGAACAACACCTTAAATGCATCTTTTCGCCTCCACTCACTAGAATCATTTGGCAAACTGCTACTCTAGGACTGTGTGCAAGAAGGCCTAGAAGACAGAAGCTTTCTTTTCCTTGGACAGGAATGTTCCTGTATGCTTTCCACTCCTTCTACTAATACACAGAGATCATTCTAAAGATTCAGTATGACTCTGTTGTGGTGACCCCTTGCTGGCCTCTGCAGCAGTGATTCTCCCTTCTCTTGGAAATGGCCAGGGCAGTCAGCATAATCCTTCTCACAGATTGTGCCTACTCGCAAAAGACAAGGAGTGTTTGATACATACCAACCTCAGACAACCCACAGCTACGTGCCTAGGTGATTGAATCTTAATACCTTTTAAGTATCCTTCATCTGAGAAGTGCAGCT